>NW_027262263.1:17500-35322 GCF_902827115.2 Pseudochaenichthys georgianus | reverse complement strand
TCAGAAGAAGAGGCAACAGCCCTTTATCATGAACTACGAGCCATTTGTTCCAAGGGAGGCTTTCTACTAACAAAATGGATAAGTAACAGTCGGCATGTGTTGGCTGCAATACCTGAAATGGAAAGAGCAAAGGAAATAAAAAATCTGGATTTGGACCATGACAATCTTCCAGTGGAGAGAGTACTGGGTGTACAATGGTGCATTCAGTCTGACGTCTTCAAGTTCAAAATCATCTTGAAAGATAGGCCACTCACAAGAAGGGGGATTCTCTCAAGCGTCAGTTCAGTGTATGATCCCCTTGGAATATTGGCACCAGTTGTCCTCACTGCAAAAAAGATCCTGCAAGATTTGTGTAGGAGAAAGCTTGGCTGGGATGACAAATTACCAGAATCTATCTCACAGGAGTGGATGAGTTGGACCCAAGACCTTCATAAACTGGAAGACTTCAAGGTTGACAGAAGCTTCAAACCTACCGACTTTGGAACGGTGTCATCTGCTCAAATGCATCATTTCGCTGACGCTTGCGAAGAGGGTTATGGAACTGTAAGTTACCTGTTTCTGAAGAACAACTCCGGCCATTCACATTGTGGATTCGTAATGGGAAAAGCAAGAGTGGCTCCGTTAAAACCAGCCACTATCCCTCGCATGGAGCTGACTGCCGCTACTATGGCAAGCCGAATAGACACCATGTTAAGAAGGGAGCTACAGATGGAACTATCAGATTCTGTATTTTGGACAGACAGCACTTCCGTACTCAAATACATCAACAACAACACCTCAAGGTTCAGAACTTTTGTGGCCAATAGAGTTTCGGAAATTGCCAAAGTATCAAATGCACTACAGTGGAGATATGTTAACACCATAGCCAATCCAGCAGACATGGCTTCACGAGGTTCGACTGTAAAATATTTTCTGAAGAAAGAAAACTGGTTGTCCGGACCTCAGTTTTTACTTCGACCTCAAGATGAGTGGCCCCAAAACCCTGATGGATTGAAAGTAATCTCCCTAAAGGACTCTGAAGTCAGGAGCATAACCGTTAACACTACTCAGATCATGTCCGAGGAAATGGATCCTGTCAACCAATTAATCCATCACTTTTCCTCTTGGAATGGTTTGAAAAAGGCAGTAGCATGGATGCTCAGACTTAAAAGACTGCTTTTGTATCGCAGCAGAAAGAGAAACCAAACAAGTGTTGTTCTTCCTCAACTAATTCCAGATAACATACATTAAAGAGATCTACCACAAAAGGAGAGAGGGAATCTCAACAGGCAAGAAAACAATGGTCTCACAGTTGAAGAACTGGCAAACGCTGAAATAGAGGTAATCGGTTTTTGCCAAAGAAAGAGGTACACCGATGAAATCTCAAATCTGAGAAAAGGGATAAACGTCAAGAGAACCAGCCACCTTCATAAACTCAACCCCATCCTGGAAGATAATGTGTTACGGGTTGGTGGACGACTTAGCCGGGCAGCAATGCCGGAGGATATGAAACATCCTGTCATAGTGGCTAAAGACTTTCACATTGCCGATCTTATTCTGCGAAATGTTCATGAAGAAGTGGGTCATGGTGGTCGCAACCATATGTTATCCCGACTACGCCAACAATATTGGATTCCTGGAGCTACCGTAGAAATAAGAAGAACGTTGTCGAAATGCGTAGTCTGCAGGCGTATAAATGCTACTCCTGGACAACAACAGATGGCGGATTTGCCCCTGGATAGAGTCTCTCCTGATGAACCTCCATTCACCTATGTTGGAGTTGATTATTTCGGACCCTTTGGGGTGAAGCGTGGAAGGAGCATTGTGAAACGTTATGGCGTCATTTTCACATGCTTAGCAATAAGAGCAATTCACCTTGAAATGGCATCATCTCTTGACACTGATTCATTCATCAATGCGCTACGGCGCTTTATAGCTAGACGTGGTCAAGTCAAAGAACTCAGATCTGACAATGGCACTAATTTTGTAGGATCCGAACGCGAGTTGAAGGAAGCAATTGAAAGTTGGAATCAAGGTCAGATCCACAATACACTTCTCCAGAAAGGAATTCGTTGGATCTTCCATCCCCCAGCTGGCTCACATCATGGAGGTGTTTGGGAAAGATTAATCAGATCAGTACGAAAGGTTCTCAATTCCACTCTGAATGTACAAAGTCTCGACGAAGAGGGACTTAACACAGTCTTATGTGAAGCAGAAGCTATTCTCAATAGCCGTCCAATCACCAGAGCTTCTACAGACCTAAACGACCTAGAAGCACTGACACCGAATCATCTTTTGCTCCTTAAGACAAGACCATCCCTGCCACCAGGACTGTTTCAAAAGGAAGACATTTACGCTCGCCGCAGGTGGAGACAAGTTCAGTATATGTCAGATTTATTCTGGAAAAGGTGGATTAAAGAATATCTTCCCCTACTTCAAGAACGACAGAAATGGTCAAAAATCAGACGCAACTTCACACCAGGAGACATCGTGATCATTATGGATGACTCAGCGCCTCGGAACTCCTGGCTTACTGGAAAAGTTGCTGAGACCATCGTTGACAAAAAGGGACTCGTGCGTATGCTTCGGATCAAGACCAAGACTGGTTTCCTGAGCAGACCAATTAACAAAGTTAGCCTTCTTCAGGAGTCAGAGGACTTTTGCCATGTCTAAATGGACTATTTTTGCCCATTTTATTTTGTCTCCTACCCCCTGCACACACAAACCGAATCATTTGTATTGATACTGATTAGTGAGAAAAGATGATCACTTTTCCAAAAAGACTGCAACAAATAATCCAAGAAAGAGATCTGAACGTATATTTTGTGTGTATTGTCATTTATTATAGTAATTATAATTTTGCGAAATGATAATTAGGGGCCGGTATTGTAGGTGCCATAACACTACTTAGCTCAAGTTCATTATTTGTATTATCATTATTATTTACGTCACCTTTATTTTCTTGTTGAGCACTTCCGGTAATTGTCACATGGGTGTGGTTTGGTTATATAAGTCACCTGGTTGATGTCGAGTGCACATGACAGAGGGTGAGCTTGTGCTGTCATTTTTTCTGTTGACCGTTTTTGTCCATAGTTACTATGTTTTGATTTTGTTTATTAAATATCCTTACAACTATATTGTTTCAACATGGACTTTCTTTTCGAAAACGCGTCACAGTTTAAAGCCAAGTTTAGCCTCTCGGCGACTCAAATGTAACTGGGTATTGAGCCGCCACAGTGTCTCTACTTTAAAGAGTCCTCTCCTGCTGATGTTCAGGTGTATATCAGTATGTAGTGTCTCTACTTTAAAGAGTCCTCTCCTGCTGATGTTCAGGTGTATATCAGTATGTAGTGTCTATACTTTAAAGAGTCCTCTCCTGCTGATGTGCAGGTGTATATCAGTATGTAGTGTCTCTACTTTAAAGAGTCCTCTCCTGCTGATGTTCAGGTGTATATCAGTATGTAGTGTCTCTACTTTAAAGAGTCCTCTCCGGCTGATGTGCAGGTGTATATCAGTGTGTAGTGTCTCTACTTTAAAGAGTCCTCTCCGGCTGATGTTCAGGTGTATATCAGTATGTAGTGTCTCTACTTTAAAGAGTCCTCTCCTGCTGATGTTCAGGTGTATATCAGTATGTAGTGTCTCTACTTTAAAGAGTCCTCTCCTGCTGATGTGCAGGTGTATATCAGTATGTAGTGTCTCTACTTTAAAGAGTCCTCTCCTGCTGATGTTCAGGTGTATATCAGTATGTAATGTCTACTTTAAAGAGTCCTCTCCTGCTGATGTTCAGGTGTATATCAGTGTGTAGTGTCTCTACTTTAAAGAGTCCTCTCCTGCTGATATTCAGGTGTATATCAGTGTGTAGTGTCTCTACTTTAAAGAGTCCTCTCCTGCTGATGTTCAGGTGTATATCAGTGTGTAGTGTCTCTACTTTAAAGAGTCCTCTCCTGCTGATATTCAGGTGTATATCAGTGTGTAGTGTCTAACCCTAACCCTATTAAATATTGCTATTGAGCCCAAAGCCTGATATTAAAACACATAAATGAGCCATCGTTGTATAACAGTAACCTTGGGTATGTGTTGAAGTGCTAGCTTGAGTCGTGATATTTGGAAACCTCGATGCAAAACCATGATAATATGTGAATTGGATTGGACCGTTGAAAACACAGCATGTCCTTGCCTTTTTTAAAACTGACTTCTGTACTGAATAAAGTAGAACGAAAGCAATCCAATTCCCATCTATCACCTGAGAGAGGTCAGCTGGAGAAATACAGACGGTGTAACCACCAACGTTAGTCCACTCTTCATTCCCAAAGCTATTGGAGTATGCACCCCTTATCACAGAGGTATTTAAAGTGGAGCGTTGGCCTCTATCATTTTCCTTTTTAATGAATTCATTAGCATTCAAATAAAGCTTTGTGTCTACCAGCAAACGACCAGTGACTCCTCGTGACTGATGGACGTTTTAAGCCGATGACGTTGGCTGCAGTTCGAGAGCTCAATGGCCTTTAACACTCATCGAACATCTGACATTTGGAAATAACCAAGGGAAAGATTGATGGCGTCGTCCCATACACTCCCATTATAGCTTGGTTAGCAATTAGCACACAAAGGGGAAAGACATACATGATTCAGGATCAAATTCAACTCCAAAAACAGTCTATGGTCAGCTTCTCAACACCTCATTAGGCTTTCAGTCCTGAAAATGATCAAACCTGACAGCAAAAACGGTTCAGTCGAGCTTAAAATTGTGAAGTGAGCACCTTAAACTATCATTAGGACGTAGACGGAGTGAAAAGCGGCGAGGCAAGGAGGATAAACGACTTTCTTTGCAGCTCAATGCCCCAAAGACCAATGTGTCGCTCTTGATAGATCTGAAGATATGTGAGGAAGTAGCCCGAGCCCACAAAGTCTGATCGTCCGATTAAGATCCATTTCAGCTGATCCATTAAGTGCTGCTCAATCCCCACTGGCTATCAATCGACTCAAGTTCTAACGTGTTGAGGTTCACGAGATTCGAAAAGCATTGGTCATGTAATCGAAGTAAAATGGAAAGACTCTGTTTTAATGCGTCTCGAACGATTAATTTTCCCTAGAGATGCTCAACCGATTGACTTCACACTTGGCGGGTGAATTACTGAAGTGAAAAGGAAGTCTCGTGTCGAGTGTGAAGTGGATTGGATGAGGTTTTCTTAAGAAATCTGGGAGAAGAAATACCAGAGGCCAAGCAATTAACCTGCCCCAAGCAGGCTCGTTTTATGAGCTGCTACCGGACTATTGGAACGTCACAAAGACTTCAACTGGTATCAACACGAGACAAAGGAAAACAAATGGCCACTTCATGTCCTAAACTTAAATTGCCTCGATAGAACTTGACAGACAAATAAATTGAGGAAGAAAAACTATTAGGACAAAGTCACATAGCCACTGGTACTGCCATTGGAAGACCAATCCCATTAAAGAGGACAGACACTGTTCATTTGCAAGTGTGTATCAGTATGTAGTGTCTCTACTTTAAAGAGTCCTCTCCTGCTGATGTTCAGGTGTGTATCAGTATGTAGTGTCTCTACTTTAAAGAGTCCTCTCCTGCTGATGTTCAGGTGTGTATCAGTATGTAGTGTCTCTACTTTAAAGAGTCCTCTCCTGCTGATGTTCAGGTGTTTATCAGTATGTAGTGTCTCTACTTTAAAGAGTCCTCTCCTGCTGATGTTCAGGTGTATATCAGTATGTAGTGTCTCTACTTTAAAGAGTCCTCTCCTGCTGATGTTCAGGTGCATATCAGTATGTAGTGTCTCTACTTTAAAGAGTTCTCTCCTGCTGATGTTCAGGTGTATATCAGTATGTAGTGTCTCTACTTTAAAGAGTCCTCTCCTGCTGATGTTCAGGTGTATATCAGTATGTAGTGTCTCTACTTTAAAGAGTCCTCTCCTGCTGATGTTCAGGTGTATATCAGTATGTAGTGTCTCTACTTTAAAAAGATTCCTCTCCTGCTGATGTTCAGGTGTATATCAGGATGTAGTGTCTCTACTTTAAAGAGTCCTCTCCTGCTGATGTTCAGGTGTATATCAGTATGTAGTGTCTCTACTTTAAAGAGTCCTCTCCTGCTGATGTTCAGGTGTATATCAGTATGTAGTGTCTCTGCTTTAAAGAGTCCTCTCCTGCTGATGTTCAGGTGTATATGAGTATGTAGTGTCTCTACTTTAAAGAGTCCTCTCTCTGCCTTCATGTCTCCAGGCTTTACATGATGTTGGTTTGGTTTGACATCATCATCCCCTCTTACATGTCAACAGGATCCACACCTTATTACACACAGGGCGGTGTGTGTGTGTGTGTGTGTGTGTGTGTGTGTGTGTGTGTGTGTGTGTGTGTGTGTGTGTGTGTGTGTGTGTGTGTGTGTGTGTGTGTGTGTGTGTGTGTGTGTGTGTGTGTGTGTGTGTGTGTGTGTGTGTGTGTGTGTCAAAACGATACTTTACCACCAGTCTCATAACTCATTAATTAAGAGCTAGGTGACAGACACAGGAGACATTATTTTGTCCTTTTCTGGCAGGATGTCGAACACGAACACACACACACACACACACGTCATTGGATAGGGCGGCATTTACTTCAGGATGCGTGATCCTTTTAAAGATCACCCTAACCCTAACAGGAGACTCTCAGTCTGTACAATTGTATTTCATATATTAATTTTCAATGTATGACTTTAGCATGTAGCCTGTGGGCTGAGAGACAATAACAGCTTCATGTGACGGTAATTAATCATGTTGTTAATTAATCCAGAGCGGCTTTAGTTAGCCTCCTGTCAGTCATCCCCATATACAATTTGCCCAAGTTTGAGAAACCGGCTCGAGATCGCTAGAATTTGAAAATACACGACCGGAGAAAATCTGCCACTTCCTCAAAGAGCCCCTCCCCCAACACACAGGAACGCGCACATGACCAATGAGGGCACGAGATAAGTCTGTGCCCAGATTGAAGGCTGACAGGCAGGTAGGCCGTCCAGTTACTTTAGCCGAGCCGTGATTGGTCGTGCTTTCTACAGCGCCACGGCTTCCACAGAGGATGTATTTGAATGTATTTATTGTCAAAGCACTTCATGTATTCATTGCTATCGGGACGTTAAGTGTATCTCGAGCCGGTTTCTCAAACTTACCTACCACACCTTTAATAATTGTGTATTAATATATAATGGAAACACATGCTTACATAACACACACTCGTGGATTTTCTGGATCAAAAGGACACCTATGAGTTGTGGAGATGTGACTGCCTTGGACTGATCTACTGTCTATAAATCACCGTTAATTTCGGTTCTGACATACCTTTGATCAAACAGTACTATTCTGTTGTATGTAACGATCTTTAACAGGCATATGTGTGTCTCTTAAAAACAAAAATGCACCATGGGAATTGTAGTATTTCCTTGACTACATTTTATAAATGTCCATGGATTTAATTTCCATAAGGGCTCGACACTTTAATATGTTATCTATTGTTCTTTTAAATACTCATGTTTGTGTACTTATTATTCTTAATTTGTATTACTAATGAGTGCCTTCTTTTTACCAGCTATACCACTTTTACTATAACGCTATTAAAATGAATTAATTTGCTGTGTGACTAGTACATCCCGACAGGTCGTGAAAAGGTGACGCTATGCTTTTTAGCCTTAACAAAAACCGGACTCTCAACATAACATGTTCACTCCACCTCGGAGACAGTCTGCGAACTCCCACCATGTCTATTTACCTTCAAGTGGAAATCAACGTGACATTATTGGACAGGTATAACAGAAAATGTGCAGCAATCATCGCCACAGTGGAGAGAAACGGTGCGGCAATCTCAAATCGCTCGCCCCTCGAATCAGGACACGCTCTAAAGTAAAGTGTCTGGTGTTGAAGTGCGTTTCAAAGCGCCTCTCGATGCCCACGCTGCCATCGGCACTCCAACAATAACTGCTTTCCCGTTAAAACTTTCGGGGATAAATAAAAACCGTGCGCAATCAAACCCTTCCCCGTAAGTAAAGCCTTCAAGTCTGAGCGTTCCTGCTTGATTTGTTCTCGTCTATATTTCACCTCCGGCTCGTTCAATGTTCAGATTCATAACGGAGAGCCAGCAGGCGGTTGGTTATAAAAGACGAAAAGGCGAGCCAGGGTCTGAGAGGATATAAAATAAGCTTTTATTGCTAGTAGTAGTTAAGCATAACTCCAAAGCTAAGAAAAGGAGAGATTAGACAAATGCTATGAGATATTTCAGAGGGTGATTTAAATATCTTTAAGAAACTGATTTCTTGCTACTTAGATAAACTCATTCATACAGCCCTTTGTCTTAAAGCTGGACAGTCAACGGTGACATTTGCCCCAGCCTGACTGACTTCTGCTTTTACGTCATATGTGGATTCACACAGAAAAACCCCTGGAGCGCACTCACAATATGCAAAGAGATATCTCATCTTGTTGCATTCACCATTTTTACTATATATCCAAAATGCAGATTTTCCCCGTAGAATGCAAAGTGATGCCAGAAAACAATATTTCTGTTCGTCAAAAACGGAATAATTACTCCAGAAATATGAAAATGGTATCAAATGGAGCGTCAGATGGCAGCTCAGACATGCTGACTGCAGTGGGGTTTGAACCTGTTTGAATGCACAACCCACTGCGCCACACGCCTCTATATCTTTCTAAAAAAAAAACTGATATCTACAATAATGCACCGTTATGTGCAACTGTTCTCTTTTCTTACAGTGTCCTGCACTCTCTCATTCACACACACATCCTACCTACTGCATTAGATAGAATACGTTGCTATGCATTCAAACAAATGGCTTTCACGATGATACAGCCGGCACACAGACTTACTCGAGTACAACGAAAGTAAGGAGCAAAGGATTGTGAATCTTCATTAGGAATCAAGACGGATACTTCAGGGGGAAATCTTCAGTGCGGGAAAACACAAATATAAAGAAAAAAAATGCAATTTGTACACATTATGGCCTTTGGGGTCATGGTGGCAAATGACTAATTAGCGCCTGGAAGACGCCCATGTTAATGTGTGCGGTATATCATCAGTTCAAAATTCATCTTTTGCCCACATGCTGGGAACAATGGGAGTCTTTTTTTTTCAGGGGGATGAGGCGAAGACGTGAGAGATCATTATTTTTAACCCATTGTCAGATTTCCTCTTTTCACTTCCTCCCCTGCCTTCATCAATATATTTTATTTGAAAATTATGATAATTACACAAAAGATTAAGCTTTAAAAACAGAATGATATAATTTACACTGAACAAAAATATAAACACAACACTTTTGTTTTTGCTCCCATTCTTCATGAGATGAACTCAAAGATCTAAAACATTTTCTATATACCGTACTTTTCGGACTATAAGCCGCAGCAGCTAAATTGTCCGTCTGTCTTGCTCTCGTTCTGTCTCTCGGTTCCACTTTTGCTTTGGCGCGCTACCTGTCTCACTCTTTTCCGGCCTCCAGCTTTTCCTGCTAGAGCCCGCCGCTTAAAGGTGGCGGGCGCGGACCGGTCATAGAGCCCATAGAGTTAAAGGTGGTTAATTTTACCTGTAAAACCCATAGATTTAGGAGGTCCCCTAGTGGCCGTTAGCTGGACAAAGAAAATGGGGAAAAAAGTCGTGGCTTATAGTCCGAAAAGTACGTTACACAAAATAACCATTTCTCTCAAATATTGTTCACAAATCTGAAAGAATGTGTGATAGTGAGCACTTCTCCTTTGCCGAGATAATCCATCCCACCTCACAGGTGTGGCATTTCAAGATGCTGATTAGACAGCATGATTATTGCACAGGTGTGCCTTAGGCTGGCCACAATAAAAGGCCACTCTGAAACGTGCAGTTTTGCTTTATTGGGGGGGGTCTGGGGGGGTCCGAAAACCAGTCCGTATCTGGTGTGAGGGGTAGGGGTAGGGGTAGGCTTAGGGGTAGGGTTAGGGTAATGTTGTGAATCGAGTGGCCCATGGTGGTGGTGGGGTTATGGTATGGGCAGGCGTATGTAATGGACGACGAACACAGGCCACTCGATTCACAACATTACCCTAACCCTACCCCTACCCCTCACACCAGATACTGACTGGTTTTCGGACCCCCCCAGACCCCCCCCAATAAAGCAAAACTGCACGTTTCAGAGTGGCCTTTTATGGTGGCCAGCCTAAGGCACATCTGTGCAATATATGCCATGCTGTCTGATCAGCATCTTGAAATGCCACACCTGTGAGGTGGGATGGATTATCTCGGCAAAGGAGAAGTGCTCACTATCACACATTCTTTCAGATTTGTGAACAATATTTGAGAGAAATGGTTATTTTGTGTATAAAGAAAATGTTTTAGATCTTTGAGTTCATCTCATGAAAAATGGGAGCAAAAACAAAAGTGTAGCGTTTATATTTTTGTTCAGCGTATGAAGAAAAATACCACTTTTTCTGAAACACAAAATGTATTTGTCATCTTATTTCCTTGCACTTTAAGTCGTTGCATCATCTTGTTTTCTTGCTGATTTGTTTCGCTCTTGAAAGCCCAGTTCTGTCTGAAGTTGTTAATAAATTATACAGCGGAGCAAGTGGGGAAAATAAACTTTCTTTTACTGCAGCGGTTATAATAACTTCAGAAATGTCAGCTGCCCTTTTGAGTATATATTCAGACATAACAGGAATGCTTCAAAGTCTCTTATCCTCATCAATATGTTAATGTCTACCCTCGTCCGCTTCCTCATCACCGTACTTGGACAACTTCCATTTTAACTCGATCAAATCTGTCCCTCTGCTCGCTTGTCTTTGCCCTCTGCCCTTTAAAGCTCATTAGTCTATTCATATGATAAACAGGCCATTACATGGATCAATAAGCGGATCAATGAGAAGAGATTGAACCCTTGCAATCCCAGGACTTACTGTCGTAGAGGAAGTGGCGTGAGGAAAGCTGAGCGAAAGGCCAACAGAAAATAAAGTGTTATTGATCTCTGGCTTATACAGTACGGATGAAATGTAGGCTACTGTATATGATTGACCGTCAGCTGACGACCACTTAAAGAGAATTTAAGGACAACATTATCGCGTTCAGGTGTTTTTGGAGCCAGCCAATAGAAACGCGAGTGGTACGTAGTGATGTCACAATGTTCCGGAAGTCACAGGAAAAAAACGTAAAAGACACCCAGCGACCGCCATCTTGTCTACGTGTTGCAGGTGTTTTGAAACTAAACCGCTAAACACAGCATACTGTAAATGTAATAAATAATGTGAGTTTTCTGCTATATTTAATACACTTATTTCTATATGTGTGCGAAAGAGAAGTGGATTTCATTGGGGAAATGCAGGAGTATGTAATGATTAACGAGCAAGCTAACGGTCGGGTATCGTTAATTCCTGTGAGGGCAACAATACTCAGTAGTTTCTCAGTTGTAATGACTTGAATGTGAATCCTAATCACAAGTCAAACACTAGTAAGTACAGAAACTCTGATATGACCTGAATGCAACATTATGGTCCACTGACAGCCCGTCCACACAGCGGCCTGCGTTGACGCTTCACCATTCACTTTGAATGGGGTGACGTCACTTTTCGCCGAACTGCATTGTGGGAAGCGACGCGGAGCTTTGCTGGCGTGGCTCGCTGCAAAAGTTGAGCAATGTTCAACTTTTGACGCCTCGGCAGAAACGTCAGCCAATCGAATCGTATGCCAGTACAAGCTGTAGCCAATCAAACCGCTGCTTGTGTGTCAGGGGCGGGAGATTCACGTGATTGGTTGTTGGTCGAGTTTCAGACACGCTTCAACGCACGCCGCCGTGTGGACGGGCCGTGAGTTGCCAAACCTTTTCCATATTAATTATTTAAGGAGAACTCTTTAAAATACTATATGACCAGAAATAGCCTTTGGTCGATTGCACGTGCAAACTGTCTTCCTTTCAGTGGCTTAGCATCAAGTCAACCGCTCAATCAAAAACTCAAATTAAAAGACATTTCATTTAACTTTTATCCAAAGAGACGTACAAGAAGTATACAACCTCAAAACAAGAAGAAAATAGAGGTTCAAATAAGTCTAATCATAGTAAATGCTGGTGCTTTTGTTTCTCTTAAGCAAATGTGTATTTCGGTGGTTGGTGTAAAATGGTGGAATTCTCAACAAAAGGATCTGAAGAATTGTATTTGTATTTTTCAGAAAGATGGGACTATATGAAGCAGAATGTGAATACGTCTGTACTCTGGCCCTGCATTGTTAAATGTGTTTGATGTCTTTGATGTCTGTTCTTTATTTGCAGGTCATTATTATTAGCATGCGCCGCTTTCCACCTTCTTCTCCAGTAGGACTCAGGTGAGGGTTTTGCACTTTTCTTGTTTGATGTTTTTGGTGTTGTTGTTGGGGGTCACACAAAGTTTGAGCGAAAGGGGATTTTTTTATTTTTTTTAAAGTTACATTTTTTTTTTGATGTTATTAATAACTGCATATCTATCAATCTATGAGTCCTGTGATGCCAATCTTTTAATATTTTTTATCTAATAATATATATTTTTTGTAAATCACACGACCGCCCTTCAAGCCAATCAGAATCGAGCATCTGCTCAGCTTCTGGAGCGAGTGAGAGCTAGTGGATATTTCGCTCTGCAGCCGGATGAGAGCACGGCTGCAGCCAATATTGATGTTTTTATAAATATAAATACGTTTATTGTTAATATTACTGTTGAATATTATATATAATATTATTAAGGCATAAGTAGCTTTCAAAAATGCTAAAAATATATGTTAATTGTTCATATTACTGTTCAAGATTATATAATTTATAAAGACAGAAATCACTTTATAAATATGTTTACTGTTGAATATTGTGTTAAGAATGTTTATAACAGAAGACACAATGAATGACAAACAAAAGAAGAAGAATAACTGATTAGTAATACAAATATATATTAAGACAATGTATTAAGCTGTATGGTTAATTTGTCATATTTTCCATCATAATGTACTCATCATATAAAAAGAAAATTGTAACAGGGGAGTCCCCGCCAGACGATAATGCGATATGGGGTCGTTGGCACGGCAACGTTTGGGAACCCCTGTCCTAAGATACTGTTATGATTATGAAGGGCATCTATTTTATTTGAGCGGGACAAATAAAAATTAAATAAAATTAAATATGAGCTAAACCCTTTAAGTGCTTTAATGTTGTGTGCGTGCGTGTGCGTGTGCGTGTGCGTGTGTGTGTGTGTGTGTGTGTGTGTGTGTGTGTGTGTGTGTGTAACGCCTAAGATACAGGCAAAACAAGTGGGATTTGAGAGATATGTAGACGTCCTGCTGTCCAGGTGTCAATAGGGAATTTCCCCCCCCATTTTGGAGCCAGGATATATATGTTTACTTCTTTAAATCTCTGGTTTCAGTTAATACCAGAGCGAATTGTAAGACGGTGGAGTTTCCTTGGGGGTGAGTCAGTAGTCGTACTTGGACAGCGGAGGAATTAATGCACCTACTGAAACCCTAGAGGAAGTGTGTGAGTTTGAATATACCGGTAATCAATCTCCTGTGTGCTTTCCGGCCGAGTCCTGGAGCTTATCAGGACTATCTTGTAAATCCTGTCAGCCATCTCTTCACGAAGCCCTCACTCAGTCTCATGGTCAACAGAACCACTCTGCGACCCGCTGGCCAATTTGTGTGATCAAAGATAAGAAGTTCCCGAGGAGAGCGAGGGGGCCAAACTATCCGTAGAGGAAAATAATAAGAGGCCTGGAGGACAGCTTTGATCTGACAAAACCTTCCCTTCAAAAGCATCGCCGACAGGATCCACTCAGAGTGTGTGTGTGTGTGTGTGTGTGTGTGTGTGTGTGTGTGTGTGTGTGTGTGTGTGTGTGTGTGTGTGTGTGTGTGTGTGTGTGTGTGTGTGTGTGTGTGTGTGTGTGTGTGTGTGTGTGTGTGTGTGTGTGTGTGTGTGTGTGTGTGTGTGTGTGTGTGTGTGTGTGTGTGTGTCAAAACGATACTTTACCACCAGTCTCATAACTCATTAATTAAGAGCTAGGTGACAGACACAGGAGACATTATTTTGTCCTTTTCTGGCAGGATGTCGAACACGAACACACACACACACACACACGTCATTGGATAGGGCGGCATTTACTTCAGGATGCGTGATCCTTTTAAAGATCACCCTAACCCTAACAGGAGACTCTCAGTCTGTACAATTGTATTTCATTGTGTGTGTGTGTGTGTGTGTGTGACAGCAGGTGGAGAGTGACGGATAGAGAGGTGCATTTGTGCATGTAGGTTGACCCGGAGGTAAGCATCACAGGGGCTTCCTCAACAAAAAACAATGGGATCTTTCTATTGGATTATTGCAGAAAATAACAAACGTTTATGATACTTACACGTTTAGTTCAGCAGGGTAATCTCCACATATTAACACCACTGTGTGATTCTTGAAGTAAAAAGCTAATGTTGGGCTATAAAGGAACTACGGCACGGTCACATGACTTCACGTCACCACCGCTAAGCTAAAGGTGGCTAATGTTGGGCTATAAAGGAACTACGGCACGGTCACATGACTTCACGTCACCACCGCTAAGCTAAAGGTGGCTAATGTTGGGCTATAAAGGAACTACAGCACGGTCACATGACTTCACGTCACCACCGCTAAGCTAAAGGCGGCTAATGTTGGGCTACAAAGGAACTACAGCACGGTCACATGACTTCACGTCACCACCGCTAAGCTAAAGGCGGCTAATGTTGGGCTATAAAGGAACTACAGCACGGTCACATGACTTCACGTCACCACCGATAAGCTAAAGGCGGCTAATGTTGGGCTATAAAGGAACTACAGCACGGTCACATGACTTCACGTCACCACCGCTAAGCTAAAGGTGGCTAATGTGGGCTATAAAGGAACTACAGCACGGTCACATGACTTCACGTCACCACCGCTAAGCTAAAGGAGGCTAATGTTGGGCTATAAAGGAACTACAGCACGGTCACATGACTTCACGTCACCACCGCTAAGCTAAAGGTGGCTAATGTTGGGCTATAAAGGAACTACAGCACGGTCACATGACTTCACGTCACCACCGCTAAGCTAAAGGTGGCTAATGTTGGGCTATAAAGGAACTACAGCACGGTCACATGACTTCACGTCACCACCGCTAAGCTAAAGGAGGCGAATGTTGGGCTATAAAGGAACTACAGCACGGTCACATGACTTCACCACTGCTAAGCTAAAGTTGGCTAATATTGGTCTATAAAGGAACTACAGCACGGTCACATGACTTCACCACCGCTAAGCTAAAGGAGGCTAATGTTGGGCTATAAAGGAACTACAGCACGGTCACATGACTTCACCACTGCTAAGCTAAAGGCGGCTAATGTTGGTCTATAAAGGAACTAAAGCACGGTCACATGACTTCACGTCACCACCGCTAAGCTAAAGTTGGCTAATATTGGGCTATAAAGGAACTACAGCACGGTCACATGACTTCACGTCACCTCCGCTAAGCTAAAGGTGGCTAATGTTGGGCTATAAAGGAACTACAGCACGGTCACATGACTTCACGTCACCACCGCTAAGCTAAAGGTGGCTAATGTTGGGCTATAAAGGAACTACAGCACGGTCACATGACTTCACGTCACCACCGCTAAGCTAAAGGAGGCTAATGTTGGGCTATAAAGGAACTACGGCACGGTCACATGACTTAACGTCACCACTGCTAAGCTAAAGGCGGCTAATGTTGGTCTATAAAGGAACTAAAGCACGGTCACATGACTTCACGTCACCTTCGCTAAGCTAAAGGTGGCTAATGTTGGGCTATAAAGGAACTACAGCACGGTCACATGACTTCACGTCACCACCGCTAAGCTAAAGGTGGCTAATGTTGGGCTATAAAGGAACTACAGCACGGTCACATGACTTCACGTCACCACCGCTAAGCTAAAGGTGGCTAATGTTGGGCTATAAAGGAACTACAGCACGGTCACATGACTTCACGTCACCACCGCTAAGCTAAAGGCGGCTAATGTTGGGCTATAAAGGAACTATAGCACGGTCGGTCACATGACTTCACGTCACCACCGCTAAGCTAAAGGCGGCTAAAGTTGGGCTATAAAGGAACTAGAGCACGGTCACATGACTTCACGTCACCACCGCTAAGCTAAAGGCGGCTAAAGTTGGGCTATAAAGGAACTACAGCACGGTCGGTCACATGACTTCACGTCACCACTGCTAAGCTAAAGGCGGCTAATGTTGGGCTATAAAGGAACTACAGCACGGTCACATGACTTCACGTCACCACCGCTAAGCTAAAGGTGGCTAATGTTGGGCTATAAAGGAACTACAGCACGGTCACATGACTTCACGTCACCACCGCTAAGCTAAAGGCGGCTAATGTTGGGCTATAAAGGAACTACAGCACGGTCGGTCACATGACTTCACGTCACCACCGCTAAGCTAAAGGTGGCTAATGTTGGGCTATAAAGGAACTACAGCACGGTCGGTCACATGACTTCACGTCACCACCGCTAAGCTAAAGGAGGCTAATGTTGGGCTATAAAGGAACTACAGCACGGTCGGTCACATGACTTCACGTCACCACCGCTAAGCTAAAGGCGGCTAAAGTTGGGCGTGATGACGTTTAATCGTCTCATTTAGACACTTGTTAGCAACCGCTGTTTTTGTATTCACCAGTGGGGAATTTACTGACATATTTTAGGACGTAGAATAGAAATATCTTCAGCTTGTGTTAACCACAGACCATAATAAGGCCTCTTTAAATCATGCAAACGGAGGGAAGTGTTGAGTCGCACTCATACGGCCAGCTTCTTCCCGATGTGAAAAACAAGCACTGGGTGTTACATTTGTATTCTTGAATCTGAAGCCAAGTAGCTCCTCGCTACTGTCACGTTGCTTTAATCTCCCGTCTGTCTGCCAGAAAACGGTTTTGCATAAACATCACGGGTGCCTAGCGCAATATTTGTGACAGGAATATATCTGTCAACACCTCCGACCTGATGAAGCATTTAACCGAGCGCAGTGATCAGATCAACAATAGGGCTGTCAACGGTTTGATTTGGGGGGGGGGGGGGGGGGGGGGTTCGTGACAGTTGCCCCATGTAGGATGAAATATAAGATTATTAAAAATATAAAAAGGCATACAAATACTTATATAAACATGACAACATAGGTATTTCTTTAGGGGGAAATTGCCGACAGAAAAACAAACAAAAACCGTGATATTTTTGTGGTCCTTAAAAAATATCTGAAAACTGGCAAAAATAGATACCTGGAAATAGGAGGAAAAAGGAATAAGCCCCGCCCCCAAACACTTTCCAAAAACAAAGCCCACCACTTGTTCCCCACTTAAATGCATGAAAATGAATATGTGACTTAATGTATATGAGGCATTGATCGGACATCTTCCGGTACGTCCACACAGCAGCTTCAGAAGAAACTTCCACCGCTTCTCTGCCCGTTGACTTTGAATGGGGATGACGTCACTTTGCCTCGCTTTTCGCCGAACTGCATTGTGGGGGAGCGAAGCGAAGATTTCCAGGATCTCCAGGATTCAAAAGTTGAGCAATGTTCAACTTTTGAAGCTGAGCTGGAAGCGCCAGCCAATCAAACACGTTTATGCAAATCTGACAGTAGAAGCGCTAGCCAATCAAACCGCGTGTAAGCAGGGAGAACCAGACCGCAGTTCATTTCCTCATATTCCAAACGAGAAGTTACGGGAGCAAATCACCCGGTTCTTTACGACCAGAACTATTACCGGGATACAAACCGGAGGAACGAGGCATGGAGGGAGGTGGCAGAGACAGTGGGGGAAACTGGTAGGGTTTCGCCTGTTTGGGGAGTTTATATA
>NW_027262263.1:0-12500 GCF_902827115.2 Pseudochaenichthys georgianus | reverse complement strand
GATATACACCTGAACATCAGCAGGAGAGGACTCTTTAAAGTGGAGACACTACATACTGATATACACCTGAACATCAGCAGGAGAGGACTCTTTAAAGTAGAGACACTACATACTGATATACACCTGAACATCAGCAGGAGAGGACTCTTTAAAGTAGAGACACTACATACTGATATACACCTGAACATCAGCAAGAGAGGACTCTTTAAAGTAGAGACACTACATACTGATATACACCTGAACATCAGCAGGAGAGGACTCTTTAAAGTAGAGACACTACATACTGATATACACCTGAACATCAGCAGGAGAGGACTCTTTAAAGTAGAGACACTACATACTGATATACACCTGAACATCAGCAGGACAGGACTCTTTAAAGTAGAGACACTACATACTGATATACACCTGAAACATCAGCAGGACAGGACTCTTTAAAGTAGAGACACTACACACTGATATACACCTGAACATCAGCAGGAGATGACTCTTTAAAGTAGAGACACTACATACTGATATACACCTGAACATCAGCAGGAGAGGACTCTTTAAAGTAGAGACACTACATACTGATATACAGCTGGACATCAGCAGGAGAGGACTCTTTAAAGTAGAGACACTACATACTGATATACACCTGAACATCAGCAGGAGAGGACTCTTTAAAGTAGAGACACTACATACTGATATACACCTGATCATCTGCAGGAGAGTACTCTTTAAAGTAGAGACACTACATACTGATATACACCTGAACATCAGCAGGAGAGGACTCTTTAAAGTAGAGACACTACATACTGATATACACCTGAACACCAGCAGGAGAGGACTCTTTAAAGTAGAGACACTACATACTGATATACACCTGAACATCAGCAGGAGAGGACTCTTTAAAGGAGAGACACTACATACTGATATACACCTGAACACCAGCAGGAGAGGACTCTTTAAAGGAGAGACACTACATACTGATATACACCTGAACATCAGCAGGAGAGGACTCTTTAAAGGAGAGACACTACATACTGATATACACCTGAACACCAGCAGGAGAGGACTCTTTAAAGGAGAGACACTACATACTGATATACACCTGAACACCAGCAGGAGAGGACTCTTTAAAGGAGAGACACTACATACTGATATACACCTGAACACCAGCAGGAGAGGACTCTTTAAAGTAGAGACACTACATACTGATATACACCTGAACATCAGCAGGAGAGGACTCTTTAAAGTAGAGACACTACATACTGATATACACCTGAACATCAGCAGGAGAGGACTCTTTAAAGTAGAGACACTACATACTGATATGCACCTGAACATCAGCAGGAGAGGACTCTTTAAGTAGAGACACTACATACTGATATACACCTGAACATCAGCAGGAGAGGACTCTTTAAAGTAGAGACACTACATACTGATATACACCTGAACACCAGCAGGATACGGCCCTTCTTCTTTGGTGGTCCAGCAGTTCATTATATGCATAGTTTTTAATACATGCCGCTGAGGAGGTATTTTAATCAAACCAATTATAAAATGTAAATGTAATCTGACGATGATATTGTTTCATCAGACATGTAGAACTTTCCGTGCATAATTCGTTTTTCCCTGCCTTTCTTCACGATGGCTATAAAATAATTGCCTATAGACATAATTACATTCCGTCAATCACCAACCCTTCTTTGTCATTGAAGTTATTTTTTTGCCACCGTCGCCACACACACACACACACATGAGGGTCGTCACAAATGCATGACGCATGCCTCTAAAAGAACAAAAGCTCTGCGCGCCTCGTCTCAGACGCAGAAGGACAGGTGTGTCGCTTTGTTCAGAGCCCACTCACACACCTGCAGATCACCTGTCCTCTATCATTAGATCATTACGCTAATAAAGAGCCAGGGTCACACCGTTGGTGAGGCTCAGAGCGGCATGCAAGTTCCTCAGAACATTTGGTAGCAACTGAAGAAAAGGTATTAAAAAGACACTTTAAATTGTATGGACATTTAATTGACCCAAATCCTGGTTATGTCAAACGCAAAAAAATGATATTAAACTGAAAAATAATAATTAATATTCATTACTAAAAAGATAGCAATTCAAAAATAATGATAAACAAAAAAAAACCTGTGGATCAGAGCCATTAATATCATAATTATTGATTAAAATAATAATATCTTAATTAATTCTTATACACCTCTGTATATACTTTACATAATTATATATTTGTGTTATCTTAACAGTTAGAAAACCCAATTTTCGTCACGATAAAGAAAGTGTTCTGATTGATTTTGACTTCAGTCTGGTGTTGAAACTCCTCTCTATAACATGTTTTCAAATATTCAACCATCTGCAAAGTATTTCATCAATTAATCTACCCTGGAAAATGTCACAAAACAGGGAAAAATGCACATAAAACATCTTAAAATGTGTAAAAAGTTTGAATTATTCGCCTTAAGAACCCGATATGACCCAGACACAGCATTTTGGTGCCAAAAGATTATAGAGAAATTGACATATCTGCCTTTATTATTCCCAAGAAGACCCACAAAAAGCTTGAATGGGCCTCTTTAATATCTGCAATGTATTTAATCAAGTCATCTTCCCTGGAAAGGTCACTTAAAAGCCAAACCCCATCAGATATGACCCGACACAGCATTATGGCCCCAATCCATTCTAAGAAATTAAATGGTTCTCAATTCCTGCCAAGAAACCCCCCCAAAAAGCCCAAATGGACATCTTTAACATCAAAACACCACTGACAATCTTTCAAAAATATAAATGAATAAATAGCGGAGTTCCTACGAGCAGTTGGACCACTGTGACGCATCTCTGAGGCTCGGCAATCAGCGACGCCACAGGAAGTCCCACCTGCTGATTGCATATGTAGCCGCTAGAGGCAATCAGAAGCTAATTACATGCTGAACACCTACCTACTTACTGTACACCCCCCCCCACACACCCCCCCCCCACACACACACGCACACACATTACATGTCATTGTTAGATGCTTTTATCCAAAGCGACTAACATACATTGAGTACTGTGGGCAATCCCCACAGGGGTGAAGTGTCTTGCCCAGGGACACAACAACATGCCGACTGCAGTGGGACTCGAACTTGGTACCCCCTGATTCGAAGTCCAGCACACCCTACACTGAGCCACACACACACACACACACACACAGCATGTATACATCACTTCAGGGGACATTACATTGACTTACATGCATTCCCTGGAGACTTATCCTAACCCTTACCCTAACCAAGTCTTCACCCTAAAATTAATGATTCCCCTCAAGGGGAGGCGAGTTTTAGGTCCCCACAAGTATAGTAATGCTAGCACACACACACACACACACACACGAAGAATGAAACCGAGGATACTTTATTGATGGGCTTTAAGGCTTTGAGTTTGAGTAGCCTTGCTTTTAAATCAATACGTCTCGCAACTTTTGATTTTCCACATCAAAGTCTGTCTTTTGAAGTCAACAACGTGAGGGAAGAAGTTGTAGAGAAGCCTTTTGTTTCTGCTCGGATAGCTGCGTAAAGTCTGATAAATTGTCCCTGAAGAGAATGAAAAACATAAGAAGTGAGTTCTGTGCTGTTCAGTGAATCGAGTAACGTTGCATTGTGGGTAATGTTGGTGACTGATTTTGACAGGGAAGAAAAGTCCTGTGCAAAAAAGAAAAAGATGTTTTTTTTTAACTTCAATTTAGTACATCACTGGATTTGAACGGATGGTAAAGACATGCTTCAGTTTATGCGACTGTCCCTATCAGTCAAATAACAGCTCACAGTTCTGGCAACCAGAAGGGTGTTTTTTTAAGGATTGAAGTCCATTTCTTTCATGCTTGCAGATTCAATTAGTACACGTACTGGGATATAAGCAAGTATTTCAGCTCTGGTGCATGTGAGATATACCTCTGCAGCCCAAAGGCACACAGACTACACTATGAAACACATGTTCCTTTCCTACTAGGGTTATAAGATACTTGAACATGTAAGGTCATTCAGGATTGATACCACACTTTCTCTTTGGACATGTTTACGATAACATGTTGCATCTGTGATCTCAATTAGAGCGCATTGTTTTTCATGGGCCCGAAGACACATTTTGAGTTGTATGCACTGTTGGAAAGAGGAGATTCCTAGCTTTCTAATGATATCAGGATTGTTGTTGTGCTCCAAATATTAAGCGAAATATGTCACATTATATAATGACTGTCATCGAGTCCTCATTTTGAGAAAAAGGCCTTCAAAGTTTCCTCTTCTCTGGAATCCATCGATCTGATTGGTTATCAGCAAATCATCAAAATACTACAGAGGGAAGATATTTTCGTTTGGAGGGGAAGCTCGCGAGTGTGTGTGTGTGTGTGTGTGTGTGTGTGTGTGTGGTGTGTGTGTGTGTGTGTGTGTGTGTGTGTGTGTGTGTGTGTGTGTGGTGTGTGTGTGTGTGTGTGTGTGTGTGTGTGTGTGTGTGTGTGTGTGTGTGTGTGTGTGTGTGTGTGTGTGTGTGTGTGTGTGTGTGTTTGTTTGTGTAATTTTGCCTTTGTGTGTATTGTTTGTTTCCCGGGGAAACCCTCACGAGAAACACCGACTGTTGTTCTGCCCGCTGTGACGTCAAGTTTCTCCGTTCTCCGCTTGTATTTATGCCGAAGCTTCAAAGTTATATTTATCATCTGAATTTGCAGAAACAAGTTTAATGTTCTGAAAGCCAAGACTTTGTTTAATTGAAACCAGATGAAAACAAACTGTAACGGACCCTGCCGGGGGTCTCGCACTCTGCTGCGGAAAAGCAGAGTGCGAGTGAGAGCTGTCATCTTCCTTTTACAAGCTTCAAACATGTATTTATCGTGTAAAAGCAAACTGCAGGCAGTTTGCTTTTCAACCCAACGGTATACTGTTTTTCTCAGACGCGGAGGGATACTGACTTGTTGTGAAAAGTAACTTACAATTCTACCCGTGGTATACGCTCAGTATATCACGGCTAAGGACCAATCAGATTGCTTGATTTGACTTGTCCGTTTTATAATCATGTTTTACTATCTTTGCTTTTTAATGTTTATAATGTGTTTTATGCTTTTAATGTCTTTCATTTTTGTAAAGCACGTTGAACTGCCTTGTGTTGAAAAGGGTTGTATCAATTAACTTGCCTTGCATGTGGAGAAAAGACAAGAATAGAAAGACAAGAGGACGTTCTTGAGACTCTGCGATCGATGGAGACACAACAGCAGAACATGCAACGCACTCAGGGAAGAGACCCTCACAGAATAAATGGATTAGCTCGACATGACCGGGCAGGAAGTCAATGTGAGACTGAAGACCCGAGGGGAAGTCTTAATCAGCTGCTGTGCTGTCACTCCGGATAATCCCAATCCCCCAGACCGCAGGGCATGACAAGCAAACAGCCAATTTAATGTCATGCAGGATTAACCTTTCAGACCTGGTCCAGGAAGCCTTCGGGGCTAAATTAAAAACAGGTAGGATTCGTCGTGTGCTTTTTCTTGGGTTTAAATCTTCAGAAATGTGTGTTGGGAAAACACAGTGTCCTCTTCCAACATGAGAGCAACATGCTAACAAAGGTACCAACTGTAGCTGTGAACATGACAGGATGTGTGATGACCAGGAAGAGCATCAGGACCGCTTGAGGCAGATGATTTATTTTATTTTATTTATTTATCCAGGAATGTCCCGTTGAGATACAAGATCTCTTCTTCCAGGGAGTCCTGACCAACACGGCACACAACACGTTTCAACATAAAACAAGGGCATTAAACAAAAAAAACATACAATTCAAATATAAATACAGAAGGCCATTTGTGCAGTGGCAAGAAGCATGATCCCATCAGCATCAGGTTAAACAGCTACATGTTTCATGAAGGGCTAATCGTAGCATACCTTTAAAAGCATGTACAGTAGGAAGTGCCTCGAGACAAAGTTTTACTTGCAGCGTATTCCATAAAAAGGGAGCATAGTGGGAGCATGCAGCTTTACCAAGCTCTGACTGCATCAAAGGAACATTTAAAAGCATCCCATTTGCTGCTCGTCTGGTATTAAAAAAGCAAGTATAAAAGGACAGAAGTCTGGAGATACATAAGGGCAGCTTACCTAGCAATGACTTAAGGATACAAATCAACATGTGTGATTGTCTTCTTTGGTACAGAGAGGACCGTCCTAAGGACTGATACAAAGTGCAGTGGTGGGTGCGAGAGCCTGCACCCGTTACAAAACGTATAGCAGTATGGTACGCAGAGTCCAGCTTTTTAAGCAGGGAGGAAGAAGCATGCGTATAGATCACATCGCCATAGTCTAATACAGACAGAAAGGAACTCTGCACAATTCTCTTCCTGGCTTCAGACGGGAAACATTTCTTTAAACGGAAGAAAAAGCCCAGTTTAGGTCTAAGTTTTCTCAGTAGGTTCCCAATATGAACATCAAAGGCCATCTTTTCATCAATCCATATGCCCAGATATTTGTAGGATGCTACTTTGTCAAGGCATGTCCCTTCCAGTGTCAGAATCGGAGGGACAGCTGTATTAGCTCGAGAGCGAGAGAAGGTCATGTACTTGGTCTTTTTTGCATTAAGGACCAGTCTTAGC
Source organism: Pseudochaenichthys georgianus (assembly GCF_902827115.2). Taxonomy (NCBI): domain Eukaryota; kingdom Metazoa; phylum Chordata; class Actinopteri; order Perciformes; family Channichthyidae; genus Pseudochaenichthys; species Pseudochaenichthys georgianus. The sequence goes on along the minus strand of NW_027262263.1, from coordinate 5,893 downwards.
CTGAGCAAGGAGTGTTGCAGTGTATTAGAAGCATCCTGTAGAAGCTCTATAGCCTGAGTTAAAGAGGAAGCCACTGTGTAAACAACTGTATCATCGGCGTATAAATGAAACCGTGCTGGGTTTATCCCATTTCCTAGTTCATTTATAAAGATGGAGAATAAGACAGGGGCCAAAATAGAGCCTTGTGGAACACCTTTGTTTACAGTAAGAGCAGCTGAGGTATAATCTTCTACTGAGACACACTGAGTTCTTTCAGATAGTTTTTAAACCAGCTCAAAGCCCTTTTGCCAAGACCTCTGCAGCCAAGCCTCTGCAGCAGCAATGCATGATCCACAGAATCAAAAGCTTTAGACAGATCAACAAACAATGCTGCACAGTGTTTTTTCTTGTCTAGTGCTTCAATGATGTCATTTGAGACCAGCATAGCCGCTGAAGTAGTACTATGGCCTGATCTGAAGCCGGACTGAGACTCGCTAAGAATATTATGGTCAATTAGGAACTTTTTCAGTTGTTCGTTTACAAGAGATTCAAAGACTTTGGCCATTACAGACAGTCTGGAAATAGGGCGATAATTATTTAGGTCAGAGGGGTCTCCGCCCTTTAACAAGGGGAGAACCATGGCCGACTTCCATGAGCTAGGTCATTCACCAGCATAAAGACTGAGATTCAAAATAGAGGTTATGGGTTCTGCAATCAGACCTGCAGCAACTTTGAAGAAGAACGGCTCCATCTTGTCTGGGCCTGAAGATTTCTTTACATCTAGGCTCATTAAAGCTTTGTGAACCTGAGAGGTCAAGATGGGGGCAAAGGTGAACAGTTGATCAGGGTCAAGTGGCGGAGGACCTGGCTCTCCTTCTGCAGCGATCATCCCTGAGATGCTAGAATCAAAGATTGAGCCAGCAGAAATCAAATGATTATTAAAGCTGTCTGCAATATCCATGTTGCCCTTGATTTCACTCTGATTTACCCTCAAGAGATCAGGAAGGCTGTTTGGAGTGAGAGAACCTGAGGAGGATTTAACAAGTTTCCAAAACTTTGCAGGGTTATTCAAATTGTCATGTATTGCATTAAGATAGTAGGCACATTTAGAGTCTTTAATCAGCTTAGTGCATTTGTTTCTTAATGTCCTATACAGATTCCAATCTAATGGAATATTCGATGTCTTTGCTTTAGCCCAGGCAGTGTCTCTCTGTCGAATGAGAGAGGATATAGAATCATTAAACCAGGGGTTGTCTTTACCGCTTATCCTAGATGTCCTAAAAGGAGCATGCTTGTCACATATAGCCAAGAAGGTGGATATAAAATAATTCCATGCTAACTCAACATCGGTCATAAGTGAAACAATGTGTAAATCACTATTAAAAACATCATGTAGAAACGCCTGCTCATCGAAATGTTTGAATCGCCTCTTGTGAATGAAACGTGGCTTTCCTTTAGGGATCTTACAGGTTCTCACACAAGCAATTGCGCAGTGGTCGCTTATATCATTACAAACGCGCCTACTGCGGAGAAACGCTGAGGTGCGTTTGTAAGAATAACATCAATCAAAGTGGACTTCTCTAAATATTTGTTGGTTTAACCGAGTTGGCGAGTTAACTAGTTGCACCAAACAGAGAGAGTCACAAGTGTCCTTGAAAGAGTTTTGTAAATCCGTTTGCCAGTCCCAGTTTAGGTCTCCGAGTAAAACCATCTCAGATTTAGTCCAGTTATGGAGAAGATTGGAGAGTATATTTGTATAGCTATGTGATGAACATGATGATTCAGCCTCTCTGGAGAGAGACATCAAGCATGCTCATTTCTGACGTGGAGCTAATCTGAAGTAAACATTGATACTGCTTTCTGTTCCTCCATCTTGTGACTGTGTGACTCCCTCTCTGGATATCAGCATGTGAAGGACACTGCTCAGGACCTAGTCTCTGTATGTGATGACTGCTTCCTTCTGAGAGGATCCCACACACATGGATCCTGAGGTTGAAGCTCAAGCCGGTGACGAGTGATTATTAAAAATGTTAAGTATTCAGAATTTTTAGAGAAAAGTCAGAATTTTGAAAATAAAAGTCAGAATTTTGAGGGAAAAGGCAGAATTGAGACTTTAAGGGGACCTATCATGCAAAATGCACTTTTTGATGTCTTTGATACATACATATGTGTCCCCGGTGCGTCGGGGAACTCACGCAGCGTCAGAAAATAAAACCTCTCTCTTTTCCCTCCGTACCCAAATCTTTTAAAAACGGGTGTACAACGAGCGAATACAGATTCCATCCGAACTGACGTGAAATCGGCGGCGAACCCACAGAGAGTTGCTATCAGAAACAATGCCTGACGTGTTTTGGACGTAATCTCGTTTTTGTTTACATTAGCATCGCTAACACTCAGAGCTAACCTGTACTGGAGAGCACGTGTTTTAAAAAGCAGGAAATAAAAAAAAAAGAACTCACCTTGTGATGAGCTCCAAACTGTTTCAGACATAATCCTTGATGTGGTTTAGAACAGGATGGCGTTTTATCACAGCAGAATTTAACTTCATCTCCGGTAGAATTCTGATCAGGCATTAGCTCCGCCTCCTCTTCTTCTTGTTTTTCAAGCTAAGGACCCAAGATCCGCGTTTTCTCTAACAGGGCTTCAATAGAGGTGTTTGAGCAGCGTGAGGCGTGGCTACAACGAGGGATCTGTTTGGGATTTTGAAAAAAAAACTTCACAGACATGTTTTGTAAATGTACGTAGGTGTGTAGGTATGGCCCTACAATATGTTTCAAATATAGCATGATAGGGTTAGGGTTCCACTTTGAGAAAAAGTCAGAATTTTGAGAAAAAAGTCAGAATTTTGAGATTTTCTGAAAAAAGCCAACATTTTGAGAAAAACCTCAGTATTTTGTTCAGGACAGGATGTATGATTACAGAGAAGAACCGGTATTCCTCCATCTTGTGACTGTGTAACTCCCTCTCTTGGATATCAGCATGTGAAGGACGCTGTTCAGGAGATGCTCTGTATGTGAGGACTGCTTCCATTCTGGAGAGGATCACAGATACACGGATACCCTATTCTGCTCATTGTCAGGTTCATTTTAGTATTCATCTCCTCGACTGTGACATGTCTCCATGCTGTAATGTTCAAAAAGCTCTTCTCATACTGTTGGAGCGCTAGCCAATAGGAGCGCAAGTGTAAACATCGTGGTGTCCGAAGTAAACAAAGAAGTCTAATGGAGGTGATTCCAGCCTTTTGCAACACACACATTAATAATAGGGCCCATTAAATCATCTGAGTGCACTTCCAGTAATGTCGTGTTTTGATCCGTTCCCACGCGGTTACCCTCCGAGCTGTCAGGCAACGACCCAGTCGAACCATCAGTGTGTGTTCTTTTCGGGACTCCACGTAGTCTCTGTTTTGTTTTTGTTAACCTTACATTTCTGCCTCATTGTATTCTTGTTTCTGTGGTCTTCAATTGTAACTGTTTCTTTCTTGTGAGGCACTTCTATTGCTGTGAAAGGTGCTCTACTAAATAAATGTAATATTACTATTCATAGACCAACTGGGGTTAAGTGTCTCGCCGAAGGACATGTAGACGGGAGGCAGCGCGCAATTAGTGGACACTCTGCTGAGCAATAGCCACCAGCAACGACAAGCCACGTTGGCGGTGCATTAAAGAGGAGACACCAGTTTAGGGATGTAACCGAGATATCCGAATATTCGTTCGTTGGATTACTATTAGGGTTTCAATTTCGTTTGCTTTTTTTGTTTATTGAAATCTCCAATATCAACGTAAGAGCTGTTGCCTCTTCGGGGGGTGCTAACACTTAGCCATAAACGCCTATCGTTTACTTTCTCCGTCTTTAAATGTAAGATAGACTTTTCTCCGTTAATCTCCGTCCGTTGTTTCCATTGCACTACAACTTCCTGTCAACTGCGCTAACTCTCCTTCAAAATAAAAGCATGTCCATACAAAATAGGAAGCCAAATTACACTTAAGACACAACTGCAACGAAAGTAACCAACACAATGCGATATCCTTTTCAATTTCAAAGAACACAAATTGGGATACATTAACAAATAACTATAAAACAACAATACTATAGAATAACAAAATTAATGCCGTGAATAAACCGAAATACACGTGTTGAAGCGGTTCGCTGCCGATTACTACCGAATATCGAAAAATGGTATTCGGGACAGCCCGACACCAGTTAAGGTGCTTCCTTCTCTGTACTGTACAGTCTATCCGTCTACCTGTGTCCTGGTTTGACCGTTTATAACTTCACTTTAATTGTAGTGGACAATAAACTTAATGTGCGTACCATTATAGCTTAGTTTTTTAATTAAAAAAGGTAAACATTTGAGGTATTTTTCCTATAAGACGCGACATTCTTTAATGGATAATCAGAGTATACGTCAAGTTTAGTGAGGACATGTTTTAAAACCATTTCTAATATGTAATGGCAGCACATAAGCACACCAGATGCTATTCTTTAAACAAAACAGACAAATTGATAATTATCTTGATTTTGTTGTCAATTTGATGAAATAACCCTCAATTCTGACATAAAAACCACTTCTAAATGGATTACATTTCACCCAAAGAGAGTAGGAAGGTTAAAAGGTCAGAATCATGTTATATGATATAATGTATGTCTCTGGCTCATAGGCCTCTTTCAAAGCCACATAAAGCCTTGGTTTGCTTCCTTTGAGTGAAACACTGATCGATTTCTACATGTTTGACTGACGAGCATCGAGAAATGCGATGACGCAAAACAAAAAATCCTTTCTATTGAGAAGAAATGAAACAGCAATTGGCAACAATCAAGTCCCCTGATTGACGTGCCGCCAAAATAAAACTCCTTCCAAAAACAAATGCGAGAACAGCTTGTATTCAACGCCTCCATTTTACTCCAAACAAGATAGCATATCAGTGTTTCACCAGCATCATTCATCCCACACACACACACACACACGACATCACTTGTCCACAGGCCAACATAAATCTCCCCTAACAGCATGGAGATAACAAACGGAGAAGGAAATGTGTGTGTACAGTTGTGTGTGACGTATTAAAGGGCCAGAAGATCGTAATGATAGCTCACAAATGCAATTATTGGGGGCTTCACTTTAATGGGCAGGTGGACGAGTGAGTCAAAGAGACGGAGAGGAAACACGGAGAATACACACGGGAGAAAGATCAAAGCCTTCACGGCCAATCAAACATGGGATAATCATGTATTTAATCAACGTGAGCAGACCAACAACAAAGCACAGAATACAGAGAGGGTTTTTTCAGGTGGTCCGTGCTGGTGTGGTCTGTAGTTGTAAAAAAGCACGGGGTGATTGATTGGATTATTAGTGCTTACAGGAAAGTGACACGTGCAGAACGAGGTGCGCCATTATTCTTGGTTAGAAAAATTGACTAATGGAATTACGCAAATGAGTGTGTGTACCTGAGCAGGAGTGTGTACAGCATAAGTGAGAAAACACAGATAAGGAAAAGGCATTTAATTTTCCATGAAAACACAATTAGGAAGATTGTGGTGGCCATTATGTTACTTATACGTTAGTTCAGCAGGATCACCTCCACATATTAACACACTTTATGATTTCTGAAGTAAATAGCTAACGTTGGGCTATAAAGGAACTACAGCACGGTCACATGACCTCACGTCACCACCGCTAAGCTAAAGGCGGCTAATGTTGGGCTATAAAGGAACTACAGCACGGTCACATGACCTCACGTCACCACCGCTAAGCTAAAGGCGGCTAATGTTGGGCTATAAAGGAACTACAGCACGGTCACATGACTTCACGTCACCACCGCTAAGCTAAAGGAGGCTAATGTTGGGCTATAAAGGAACTACAGCACGGTCACTGACTTCACGATCACCACCGCTAAGCTAAAGGTGGCTAATG
>NW_027262262.1:17500-35347 GCF_902827115.2 Pseudochaenichthys georgianus | reverse complement strand
TTGATGTAGGAGAGGGGACACATGTTGATGTAGGAGAGGGGACACATGTTGATGAAGGAGAGGGGACACATGTTGATGAAGAAGAGGGGACACATGTTGATGTAGGAGAGGGGACACATGTTGATGAAGAAGAGGGGACACATGTTGATGAAGAAGAGGGGACACATGTTGATGAAGAAGAGGGGACACATGTTGATGAAGAAGAGGGGACACATGTTGATGAAGAAGAGGGGACACATGTTGATGAAGAAGAGGGGACACATGTTGATGAAGAAGAGGGGACACATGTTGATGTAGGATGCGAGACAGAGAAACCGGTTCGTCCACCCGAGTAGGAAATGTGAAGAACTTCAGTATTTAGTTATTTTCACTTTTCTCTCAGAGTTAAAGAGCTGCTACTGTTGTCTCTACTGACCCTAACCCCTAACCCCTAACCCCTAACCCCTAACCCTAACCCCTAACCCCTAACCCCTAACCCCTAACCCTAACCCCTAACCCCTAACCCTAACCCCTAACCCCTAACCCCTAACCCTAACCCTCAAACCCGCGCGCCCGCTTTGACCGTTCTTTCATCCGTGTGTGATAGTTCACACAGTTAACTCTCAGTTCGTCACATTGTTCGACATTTTAAATACTTTTCAGACCATTTTCTGCCATTTATGATGAAACGTTATCCTCCAGTATCTTTCTTCTTCTCTTCTAATATCCTCACATTCAGCGTAAAGGCTGTGGTGCAACATGTTGAGGACGTTTTTTATGTAATCTTTAGCAAAGCTGAAATGTAAACAACAAACGCTGAATGTTAATTAAAGAATATTACATTTTAATACATCTTAATATTGAATCAACATTTTACAAATAACATTGAAGTCATTTAAAAGAGACGGGAGAAAGAAGCTGAAAGGAAGCAGGTGTGTCCTGTAAGCCCCGCCCCCTGCTAATAGGCTTTAATTGGAGTGTGCGGCAGGTGAGGAGCCAGACAGACAGCACAGGACTCACAACACAACACAACACAACACAACTCTTCATCTCGAGCACCTGCCTTTGAACACGCTGTCGCCATGGAGCTTCTGCAGCAGCTGAACGCCTCCGAGCTGCTGCTGTCCGAGTGGAGCTTCGAGAGGAGGTTCGACGAGAGAGGAGCCATTCAGTGGATGCAGGACAACTGGTAACTTTGATTTATCAGCATCATATCTAACGTGTCTGCTTCTCCTGAGGCTTTGCATCCCGCTAGCTGTTCAGGGGAGGACGCGGAGACTAGTGTGCTTTATTCTTACCGAGCAGGACAGAGAGAGACTTCATGGTGATTCTTTACATATAACTTTGTTTAAAATGATGTGTTGTAACAAATCTGAGGAAAGTGGTATTTAAACCCCTCATTGCTGAGGACATATTGAAGTGTGTAGCAGAAACTGAGATGTTTGCCCTGACTTTAAACTTTTAATAGCTAATGAACACTCCGTAAGAAAGAGTCGAAATGCCCCCGGTAACTGTGGTGGAAGCTGCGCGCCAAACTCCATCGAGGAAACTAGCTGTTTTTAATAGAAATCTGTACTGTGAAAGTAAGAGTTGTTTTAAACGTGTTTGAAGGCAGTTTCTGGAGGGTTTGGATCCAGTCTTTGTTTCGGCATACATCAACTAAACTAAAAACACGTATTTCACACACACACCCCCTCTTTAACCGGGTTGATCGATACTAAGTGCCCCACCGAAAGGGGAGCAAACGGCGATGGGCGCTAAAAAAAATCAAATCACCACAAATACATTTTCTGTTTTTAGGTTAATAAAAAGCGTTTTTTTTAAAATGTTTTTTTGCCGAATTGACAAGCTTTTATACCTTATTCTAGAAATACATACACTTTTTTTTATCCAACTCATATGTCATTTACAAGGCAGAGAACTTTAAAACTAGTAAATTGTGAAAGAGATTTGCTGCGGTTTTTTAAAATGTGGGTGAAACTCATATCGAGTATTCTTGGGGCTACTAAAAGGAGAACGCTTTATCTAACTCAGGTGTACTACAGGTGAGGCACTGTAACGTCACTCATTTTGGGTAGGTTGCGCTATTTATTTTAAATCCGGTTCTTCCTGTTGAAGGCAGGCACTCCCAGGTGATGGCATCTCCAAGTATGCAGCAGAAACCGAGAAAAATGTGACATGATTTTAAACTTTCACTGGAAAATAACTCTGTGTGACTAGTGTGATATTTTTAAACTGATTCATGATATACAATCAGCCATTATCAGGATTTTATGTATCTGTTTATTCCACTGATGGCAATTTATTATAAAACAAAACATGTTCATTTTATGCCGCTTGAAAAAAATATAATACAAAATCAAAGGTCTGTCAATCACAGCTGCTTGGCAACACAGAGTAACATGACGACAACATTCAACACAACAACATTCAGCACAACAACACAACAACACATCTGCTTTTAAATCTGATGTAGGCGAAGTGGGCTGATGTAACCCCCTGAAGGTGAACAGGTGAAGACACCTGGAGAGCAGGTAGGGCAGGTCGGCCTCTCACCTGCCGGAAAATGTAGATTTATTTTTGTGGAATTTTTAAGGTGTGGCTCAACGTAAACAAGTCAGCATGAACACAGATTTAAATTAACACGAGAAACTACTTTAAAGAGTCCTCTCCTGCTGATGTTCAGGTGTGTATCAGTATGTAGTGTCTCTAGTTTAAAGAGTCCTCTCCTGCTGATGTTCAGGTGTATATCAGTATGTAGTGTCTCTACTTTAAAGAGTCCTCTCCTGCTGATGTTCAGGTGTATATCCGTATGTAGTGTCTCTACTTTAAAGAGTCCTCTCCTGCTGATGTTCAGGTGTATATCAGTATGTAGTGTCTCTACTTTAAAGAGTCCTCTCCTGCTGATGTTCAGGTGTATATCAGTATGTAGTGTCTCTACTTTAAAGAGTCCTCTCCTGCTGATGTTCAGGTGTATATCAGTATGTAGTGTCTCTACTTTAAAGAGTCCTCTCCTGCTGATGTTCAGGTGTATATCAGTATGTAGTGTCTCTACTTTAAAGAGTCCTCTCCTGCTGATGTTCAGGTGTATATCAGTATGTAGTGTCTCTACTTTAAAGAGTCCTCTCCTGCTGATGTTCAGGTGTATATCAGCATGTAGTGTCTCTACTTTAAATAGTCCTCTCCTGCTGATGTTCAGCTGTATATCAGTATGTAGTGTCTCTACTTTAAAGAGTCCTCTGGTGTATATCAGCATGTAGTGTCTCTACTTTAAAGAGTCCTCTCCTGCTGATGTTCAGGTGTATATCAGTATGTAGTGTCTCTACTTTAAAGAGTCCTCTCCTGCTGATGTTCAGGTGTATATCAGCATGTAGTGTCTCTACTTTAAAGAGTCCTCTCCTGCTGGTGTTCAGGTGTATATCAGTATGTAGTGTCTCTACTTTAAAGAGTCCTCTCCTGCTGATGTTCAGGTGTATATCAGTATGTAGTGTCTCTACTTTAAAGAGTCCTCTGGTGTATATCAGTATGTAGTGTCTCTACTTTAAAGAGTCCTCTCCTGCTGATGTTCAGGTGTATATCAGTATGTAGTGTCTCTACTTTAAAGAGTCCTCTGGTGTATATCAGTATGTAGTGTCTCTACTTTAAAGAGTCCCCTCCTGCTGATGTTCAGGTGTATATCAGTATGTAGTATCTCTACTTTAAAGAGTCCTCTCCTGCTGATGTTCAGGTGTATATCAGTATGTAGTGTCTCTACTTTAAAGAGTCCTCTCCTGCTGATGTTCAGGTGTATATCAGCATGTAGTGTCTCTACTTTAAAGAGTCCTCTCCTGCTGATGTTCAGCAATGTTTTCACTTTTTTTTTCTCTCTTCAGGAGTAAGTCGTTTGTGTTCAGCGCTCTTTACGCCGCCCTGGTGTTCGGAGGTCAGCACTACATGAAGCTCCGCCCCAAGATGAACCTGCGCCTGCCGCTCGTCCTCTGGTCGCTCAGCCTCGCCGTCTTCAGGTAAAAACACGTTGTATAAAGTCCGTAAATCAAATAATAATGCATGTTATTTGTAAAGGACCTGTCATTGCTGAAAGTACCACGAGGGGTGTAATAATAATAACATGTAAAATAAGACGTAATGCGTCGAACACGGTCTCATATTTACACCCCGCCCACATGACCGTGATGACACTATTAAACACATGAACCTTTTTGAAGAACATTCATCGGTTTGCATTTTGCAAATTATTTATCAATATATAATTCCATCTACTTGTAGACTCTTCTTGCACTATTCCTGTTTTATGTATATTCATGTTGCTCTGTTGGAGGAGGACTTCAGTTTTCATTGACACACTGTTAGAACTCTACCTGGTCCCCGGCTTGAGCTTCAGCCTCTGATCCGTGTGTCTGAGGTCCTCTCCAGAGGGAAGGAGTCATCACATACAGAGACTAGTTCCTTCACAGTGTCCTTCACAGTGTCCTTCACAGTGTCCTTCACAGTGTCCTTCACAGTGTCCTTCACAGTGTCCTTCACATGCTGATATCCAAGAGAAGGAGTCACACAGTCACAAGATGGAGGAACAGAAAGCAGTCTTCAATGTTTACTTCAGATTAGCTCCACGTCAGAAATGAGCATGCTTGATGTCTCTCTCCATAGAGGCTGAGTACATGTTTTACCAGGTCTATGCTTCTTTAACTAAACGTGTGTGTGTGTGTGTGTGTGTGTGCAGTATCACCGGGGCGGTGCGGACCGGTTCCTACATGGTTCACATCCTGAGTCTCCAGGGCTTCAGGCGCTCCATCTGTGATCAGAGCTTCTACAACGGGCCGGTCAGCAAGTTCTGGGCGTACGCCTTCGTGCTGAGCAAGGCCCCGGAGCTGGGTACGTTACATTCATTACGCACGTTTACGCTCGGCGAGTCATTTATTTTACGATATTATCAGATTATAAAGTCATGTTTTTTTAATGTAAATCAGATATTTATATTTTATGAAACCTCTCGTAAGCTTTGGTCATCTTAAGGGTCTTTACCCGCATGTGTTCACTCTTAACGTGGTGTTGGATTTGTTCCTGCAGCCTTCCCAAGTCTCCAGGACATCCTTCTCGACATGTTGAAAGTGTGAATGACTCGTATGCAAAGGCTTTGAGGGGTCGGACAGACCACCCGGTAATGGCTACGTTTCGCCCTGTGGACAAACGTAGCCATTACACGGTTGTTGTGGACTGTGTTGAACAGAGATGTGTGAGTGCAGCCATTGACCTCTGACCCCTCTGCCAGGCGACACGGCCTTCGTGGTGCTGAGGAAGCAGAAGCTGCTGTTCCTGCACTGGTACCACCACATCACCGTGCTGCTCTACTCCTGGTACTCCTACAAGGACATGGTGGCGGGCGGCGGCTGGTTCATGACCATGAACTTCACCGTGCACGCTCTCATGTACAGCTACTACTCTGCTCGCGCCGCCGGGCTGAAGGTCCCCCGGCCGCTCGCTGTGATCATCACCAGCGCGCAGATCGGACAGATGGCGATGGGACTGCTGGTCAGCGCGCTGGTCTACAGATGGATGAACAGCGCCGACTGCCCCACGCGCATCGATAACATCGGCTGCGCCGCCGTCATGTACGGGAGCTACCTGATGCTGTTCAGCAACTTCTTCTACAAGACATACCTGCGCCGGTGCCAAGACCTGAAGAAAGAGTAGAGGAGAGGGGCATTGTGGGGGATCTCACGCCGCCACCAACTCTAATGATCCGGTGTTTCTACTTCAAGGTGGAAACGGCCTCGAGTTTGTTCCGATGCGACGGACTCGCCTGATTCAAGATGGAAACGGCCTCTCGTTTGTTTATGAAGTCCAGATCTTTAAACCTTCCGCTCGCTAAGATGAGGTTTGTTCTGACGCTACGAACTCATCTGACTCTGCATGGAACTGTCTTTAGTTTGTTTCACGGGACAGATCTCTGACCTCAGTTTCTACTTCAAGATGGAAACGGCCTTTAGTTTGTTTATGAAGTCAAGATCTTTAAACCTTCCGCTCGTTGAGATCTGAGGTTTGTTCTGATTCTACGAACTCTCACCTGACTCAGAGTTTCTCTACCTGTCCTGTGTCCTCTGTCCTGTGTCCTCTCCTGTGTCCTCTCCTGTCTTTAAACCTCCTGCTCGTTGAGATCTGAGTTTCTCTTCAGGGTGGTTTACCTGTCCTCTGTCCTGTGTCCTCTCCTGTGTCCTCTCCTCAACCACTTGTTCATAAAACAGAGAACTTTAAAATAGCTCCCATAAGAATCAGAGTTTTCCAAGTGTCCAAGTGATTCCGGGGAATCGGGTCATCGGGGGTTTAAGAATGACGGACCTGTGAAACAAAGGAGTCCGTTTTATAATGAAATCGTTTTATAACCGTCTTCATCAGAACAGAAGTACCATCGACCGCCACTGATTTTATTTCATATAGAAACGTTCATTTGAAAGTTTCATAACATTTTAGCCTGAAAACGATTCATGACCGAGAAATACCTGATTTTAGAAATCACGGATTAATCGTAAAGGTAATATTTCAATCTCAAATGTCAGAAAATGCTCCCAAATGTAATGTTAGGAAAATGTAATCTTTTGAAGTTTCGAGAAATTCAAGTTTTAAATTTAACAGAAAAAATACAGAATATTCTCGATTATTTGCAAGAAAAAATAAATCCAGGTGATGGTTCTCCATTCATCAGGAAATGGAATATTCTCAAAGATCATATTTGCACATTGAAATAAAAAAACACACACAAAAACCTTTTTTTGGGGAAAATGTAAAACTTTAAACTCCGTTTTCCCCCCAACATTATGGGCTCCCTTTCCTCACCTCAAATGTTCATTGTGGTCTAGATATTATTGGATTTGAGTAAACCGACATTGAAGTAAAAAGGGTTATGATCTCACCAATGCTAAGCTAAATGTTGCTAACCTCTTCGTCTTCACTTTCTCACGTCATTGAGTTTCTGCACAGATTTAAAAACCTCCTCACCGATCGAGCACCTTTTTATATTTACTTCTCTGCGACTTTGTGAAGTTTAACGCCGCCTTTTGAACAAATGTAAAGCTGCTGTAAGTACGGGGTTCATCTCGTGTCTTCGAAAACAAATTTGCAAACTAAAATTAAAACAAAAATTGGTGACATTAGTTTTTCTTGCAAAAAATAATTCTTTTCCGTTTTCAGTCGTTTTTCCCACAATGCATTTTTTAAATTGCACAAAAAAAAACAAGTCTTTCATTTCTGAAATATATATATATATATATATATATATCATGTTACCTTAACGATTCTTCTGTGGTTAAATCCCCGCTCTGATTTACCTGTAATCTCTCTCCCCCTCCTCGTTAACCTGACCAGGTGTCTCCCCCTCCGTCTCCCCCTCCTCGTTAACCTGACCAGGTGTTTTCCATCCAGAAGTTTCAGCTAAATAAAATCTATTTATTGATTTAGTATTTATTAGACGTATGACAGCGGCCCGTCGCCCGAGCGTCTCCAAACTATTCCACTAAATGTTTTTTATTCACTCGCCTGCTGAATATTTATCTTTTTGTACGTTTTATATTGAGTTTTCTAAAAAGCTGTCGTTAAGAAATGTTAAATCTGTGCTTTATCATCTAAAGTGTGCGATGGAAGCAGACGGATATTAAAGATGATGACTTTCTGTATGAACACACTTTTATATGAACAAGAACACATGAAGACATTCGAGTTTAACATATTTGTATTTATTGTTTGAAATAATAAAATAAAGAAGCTGTTTTATACATTTGTGAGAAGTTTCTTTTTAAAGAGTCCTGATGTTCAGGTGTATATCAGTATGTAGTGTCTCTACTTTAAAGAGTCCTCTCCTGCTGATGTTCAGGTTTATATCAGTATGTAGTGTCTCTACTTTAAAGAGTCCTCTCCTGTCTGTCATGAAACACGCTGTGTACAAATAGTTCAAACATTTACATATAAACTGCACAACAGTTAAAACTAGAGAATGCAATTCCTGAAGAAATTGCTAGTGGGAATGCTTTATGCTGAAATGTAATGTGTAAGAAGAAAGTGAATTTAGATTGAAATGAAACGTGAACACTGGGGGCTTGAATGTGTGATGAGAAAATAAAAGAAAGTAATAAGGCTTGGAAAAGAAGCAGAATATTTGAACTGCAAACATCTGAACTAACTTGGTTAGATCTGTCGCCATGGCAACGGCATTTGATGACACCCATTAATACGCTTAGATGCGGTGATGGCTGCATTGTTACCAAACCTGTGAAGTTTTGGGGCGTTTGGAGCATTTTCTCTGAAGTTATGAGAAAACCGTGTCTCATGGCGAGCATTGTGTTGCCATGGCAACGGCATTTGAAGAAATCTCACAACTGTCCAGTAGATGTCTTCACGGCTGGACTGTTAGCACACATGTGAAGTTTGAGCACTCTTTGAACATTTTCATAGGAGTTAATGTATAGCGACATCGTCTTTTATGGCGAGGGATGCGTTTCCATGGAAACGGCATATGACACCCTATAATTGACATAGAGCTGTTTGAGGGCAGCATTAAACATTATCTGAAGTCTGGTGCTGTTTTTACCCTTTTCATAGGCGTTACGACAACATCGTGTTTTATGGCGAGGGATGCGTTTCCATGGAAACGGCATATGGTGAGATCTCAGATTTGACGTAGAGCTGTTGAGGGCAGGACCATTAACCTCTATCTGGAGTCTGCTGCTCTGAGCATGTCAGCTGGAGCGATGACATCGTGTTCCATTACACAGGTGTTTATAGTTGAGCTAACGAGCTCTGTAGAGATCACAGGTTTCCATTGTTCTGAATGAGAGATCAACTTCTTACATGTGAACGTTTTGTGGAAGAACCATAACAGATATCTGTGAAATTTCAAAACGTGAAGCATGTCAGGGAAGTTGAGTATCTGAAGTGTAATTTTTGGGTTAATAATGTGGCCTTTTTGGCAGTTTAACTAAAGGTGGGCGGCTGCTGCTGTGAGGAAATATCAGCCTGAAACTAGAGAATGCAATTCCTGAAGAAATTGCTAGTGGGAATGCTTTATGCTGAAAAGCTGACGCTAAACTGCTATGCTGAAATGTAATGTGTAAGAAGAAAGTGAAGAATTTAGATTGAAATGAAACATGAACACTGGGGGCTTGAATGTGTGATGAGAGAAGAAAAGAAAGTAAAAAGGCTTGGAAAAGCAGCAGAATATTTGAACTGCAAACTTCTGAACGAACTTGATGGCGAATGATCTGTCGCCATGGCAACGACATTTGATGACACCCCATAATACGCTTAGATGCGTTGATGGCTGCATTGTTACCAAACCTGTGAAGTTTTGGGGCGTTTGGAGCAGTTTCACTGAAGTTATGAGAAAAGCGTGTTTCATGGCGAGTATTGTGTTGCCATGGCAAAGGCATTTGAAGAAATCTCATAACTGTCCCATAGATGTCTTCACGGCTGGACTGTTAGCACAAATGTCAAGTTTGAGCACTTTTGAAACATTTTCATAGGAGTTATAGCGACATGTTTTATGGCGAGGGATGTGTTTCCATGGAAACGGCATATGGTGAGATCTCAGATTTGGTGTTGAGGCATGGACCGGTGATATACAAGTGAAGATTGGGGGACGATTGGACCGTGTTCATTGGACTTATAGCGACATCATGTTTTATGGCGATGGATGCATTTCCATGGAAACGGCATATGGTGAGATCTCAGATTTGGCGTAGAGGTGTTGAGGCATGGACCGGTGATATACAAGTGAAGATTGGGGGACGATTGGACCGTGTCGATTGGCGAGTGGTCTGTCGCCATGGCAACGGCATTTGATGACACCCCATACTACGCTGAGATGCATTGATGGCTGCATCGTTATCAAACCTGTGAAGTTCTGGGCTGTTTGGAGTATTTTCACTGAAGCTATGAGAAAAGCGTGTTTCAAGGCGAGCATTGTGTTGCCATGGCAACGGCATTTGAAGAAATCTCCAAACTGTCCCGTAGATGTCTTCACGGCTGGACTGTTAGCACACTGCTATCTGAGGTCTGCTGCTCTGAGCATGTCAGCTGGAGTGATGACATCATCGTGTTGGAGCGATGACATCATCGTGTTCCGTTACACAGGTGTTTATAGTTGAGCTAACGAGCTCTGTAGAGATCACAGGTTTCCATTGTTCTGAATGAGAGATACACCTCTTACATGTGAACGTTTTGTGGAAGAACCGTAACAGATATCTGTGAAATTTCAAAACGTGAAGCATGTCAAGGAAGTTGAGTATCTGAAGTGTAATTGTTGTGTACTTTCGGGTTAATAATGTGGCCTTTTTGGCAGTTTAACTAAAGGTGTGCGGCTGCTACCGTGAGGAAATATCTGCCTGAAATTACAATGGGCTTCAATGGAGGAATGTTGAATGTTTTTGTCACTTCATTCCCTCAAGAGGCATTTTGTTGAATTATTTTTGCTTAATTATTTGTCATTTTCAAGCTACGAGATGTTTTCCTACGTTTTTCATGATAAATTATGTCTCAGGAATGTAGGGTTTGGGAATTATGGCAGTTTTAAAAAAAATATATGAAGGAGAATTTCAAGATTTCCTACACTCTAGCTGTGACATCACGCACTATAGTTAATGTTACAATCTGAAGAAAACCTCGAAAACAAGGTCTGAACAAATGTTAATATTTCTAAAAGTAAGAATCAGATTTAAAAGTTGTTTCACACAAATAATGTCAGAAAGATTTGTAACATTTTAAAGTTGGAATGAGGTTTCTGAGTGAAAGTATGAATGAACAGTTAGCAGTTGAAGTCGCATGAAGATTTGTTGAAGTCTGAAGATTTCCTCCATTGACTTCAATGTTAAAAATGTGATGTATTATGGGATGTATCTCTGGAATTATGAAAGTTATGAATGAGAAAAGACCATCTGTGACCTAGTGCTGACCGGTCACAGAATGGGAACAATAACATTATGGCTCAAGCAGCCTGTGTCCTTAAAGGAGATAAACAAACGTCAGGGTTGGTCCTGTACGTCATATCTAGGAGTCTAGGACAATAATTTCCCTAACAGTCCTCTCTTTTTATCAACCTAAAAACATTAGTCTAATAATAATTTGGTCAATACTTAAATCAATAGGTGTCTCCGGATTTGAGTGCGGTCTCACCTTACATTAATTACACCACAAAGTAGAATAAGATTGAAACATTCAATCACAATGATTGAGACAGCCAATCATAATAGGAAAAATCATCTCTCATCAGTGTTTGATCATCTTTCTTCAAAGGCACAATAATGAACACACATAATAACACAGATGCATAAATAGCAAACATACTTGTTTTAAACTAATTTATTTGATCATTTATCATTAGTTAATTTCATTCATCAAACTATAAAATCAAAACCAGCTTGCTGCTTTAAAGATTAACTTCAAGGCAATAACTAGTCAAAAGCATTTAAAAACATAGGATCGTAAGAGATCCAGCAAAAAATGCACAGTTAGGGTATACAATTCACAATGGTGATTTGATCAATCTGTAATCTGCAAAATTGCAGTGTCCTCAATTTTAGAATTACTTTTACGTCTACTTAAATACGCTTTAGTCAAGAGTAAGGCACTTAGTCAAATCAATACATTCATTTCAGTCAAGTACATTGTTCAAAATCTGAAAAGGAAAAGTTAGGCAAATATTCAAAGACTTTTGTAAAAACCTGGAAAGGATGGATTAAAGGTTCTTAAAACTTGAATTATTACATTTGTGAATGCTGCCACTGATCTGTACCAAATTAAATCCATCAATTATTCCTATTAGCCATACTTACCTGAGCATCTACTTATGGTACTTGGAAAGGATTCTTCTGTGTTTATCTAATGTTGAATGTATAATATCAATTTCTTTAAATTATACTTCTCTAATTTGAGAATCAAATATGCTACATAATTGTTATATGAAATATTATAAATATTTGTTTTGGGCCAAAACTGAAATTAATCCAGTACTTGAAACATCATTGTCAGTCTGTCGGTCTGTCTGTGCATGGATAATACTTTAAAGAGTAGTGTTGTTAAGCCTGATTGCTGGACGATTAAGGATATTAACATGATCTGTGATAATAGTATAAATATCTTATTATTCAATCTGAAAATATTAATTAATTAATTCTGTTTAGTGCGAAAGTGTAATCTGATCCGGCAAAAATATATTAATCACCACTATTCAACACATGTCTGGTCATTGGAAATATAAAGACAGTCATTAATTGTACATATGTAAACATCCAAGATATAAAATCAATTCAAAGTTCATCTTTGTACGGGAGCTGGAAGAACGTGTCCTTCAGTCTTTCTGACTCGTTCTCCTCCTCTCTTTATGACAAAGAGTGTGTGGTGTGTGTAAAAGCATCCTGATACTGTAGATTAGCACTGAGGTGCTGATTGGCTCAAACTCTTCTTCATCAGAGCGCCATATTTAAACCCCCCAATTGCTCTGCTTTTGTGTGGCTCATCAGTGAGCACTGTAGCTGATCCCCCAGTGAAACGGAGGCTCATCCGCCTGCATTCCTTCTGCTGCTTGAGAGTAGTGCCAGACAGAACTGCGTATTCCAAGTGGCGCATCCAGGTCTCCCCCGTGATGGGAGAGTTAGGAAGACATCTTGTATGAAGCCTCTGAAGTCCTCGCTCGTCCCGCAGGGTTGTCTGCCTGAGCCCATCCCACACTCAAAAAAATTATTCAAGCCCTTGACACATTAAAAATGGTTTCACTTTACTTAAATATGTTTATTTAAGAAATAAACCTAAGTATAGTTCATTAGTGTAACACAAATTACATTAATCAATTCACTTATTAAATGTATTTAAGACAGAGCAACTCAAAATGAATTGTTTTCATTGGGGACCGCCCCTTTGCACATCCCCTTTGCCCATGCGCAACATCCATGCTGTCATTTGCCGCCTTTTGTCTAACACTGACTGTGGAAACTGACTGGAGAAACTGACGGTGGAAAGTCTATTATTTGGTAAGTATTTGTTTTTTCTAGTAGTTTAGAATGTTCCCTGTTTCTAAGTAATGCCTTTTCATAATATCGACAAGAATATTTGAAAACCACCGTGTTATATTTTTGCTCCGTTTTTAGTTGGGTCTAAACAGCAAGCTAGATAGCTTGCTAGATATGGTTAGCATTGAATACTGGATAGTAGAGATCATTAGATTATATTACATTAGATTTAACGTTATTGTCATTGAACACAGTACACCGAAATTCAGTTTAAATTCAACCAAAAAATACAAAGAGTAATTCAAGTGAATGAGGTAACAGTATAGGAGGCAGAGCCTGCATGCAGCCCAGCAAGGGCTGCCATTTTCTATCATAAAGCTCAGCAGGTCTGTCCATCTCTCTCCTGGCCTTAGTGCAGGCAGGCAGAGGAGGACAGGCGGAGCCACTCGTTACTTTCTGTAGGAGTTTAGTTGAGTTGAGTTTTTTACTGCCAAATATTTAATATAAATAATGAGATAATATATATGTGAATCTTGCATGGGTTACCTCACTCACAAGCAGGCACCCAGAAATGTAGGCCTGCTTTATAAAATGTCTACTAGACTCTTAATTTTAAAGTGTGATCTGTTATCCTTTTTTTTTTGGGTTGTGCAATATTAGGCAATTATGTGTTGTCTGTGAAAATTCAAATATATAAGCCTTTTAATCACACCTCTAATATATGTTTGTTGTTTTTTGCAGTTTGATCAGCATTAACAAGCACCTTGGGGCAACCTCTTATTTATGGGAAGTACACGGCTACTTTCACAATACTTGCACAAGCTGATCTGTGACATTGTCAGTTGTGTCAATTGCTAATTCTATTTGTTCTCTTTTCCAGGTTATGCATGTGGCAGTGCAAACACTGCAGTTTGGAACCAGCTAGCAGGTATTTGTTGTTAAAACATTTCCGGCAGACACATGCACATTTAAGGGGAAGTTGTCGCTATCCATGTCCATATACTGATTGCCCATGTTCGTTTGACACATGGAGTAAGCTTTTAAATCACACATACAAAAGTCATGCTAAACAGCTAACACCAAAGCCAGTAGAATGACCTACATGTCATGTGTGCTCACGTAGAGACTTAACAGAAAAAGATTTCTTCCAACATATTAATGGACATCTCAGGCATAATGAAACTGTACCATGTATGTTTCTAGGATGCACATTTAAAACTAACATTTACAGTACATTCAACACACACAAAAATAGGAAACACAGACAACATTCACTTAAAGACTTTATAGCCAATGTTGTCAGTACAAGTGGTGAGTTGGATCAGTCACACAGTTCTGCAGTTGGTCCAACAGAGTCTGTCGATATAGACCAGGAATATGACACACTAAGTTGTGGTGATGCTTCAGAAATACACCTTCCAAATTTAATCGAAGAAAAAATTGCATGCATTTGATTGAAGTTGGAAAATATTGTTCACATTCCAAAGACAGTTATTGATGAAGTCCTTTCTGAACTTCACTACATATTAAGTATATCATCTTTGCCTGTCACTAGAGCTATTGTTTCTGATGTATTACAGAGCCATAAACTACAGGTTGAAGATTCAGTAGTTGGTGAACTTTCCACTGCTCGATGTAATTCTAGTCCATTGGCCACAGCTATTGCAAAGGATGGCCCTCTTGCTACAGCGTATAAACATACACAGTACTATACATCTCATGTTGGCGTTTTAGAGCCGGTTGAGTACATACTAGATGCCCAGAGGAAGAGGACATTTCAATATATCCCTCTGTTAAAGTCTTTGCAACATTTGCTCTCTCATAAAGGTGTCCTTGAACATATTGAAACGCAACAGCGGCTATTGGCTGTTGCCCAAGAGTACAGAACTGTAAGAGACGGTGAGTCCTATAAACAGAATTCGTTTTTTTCTGATGAAGGTTTGAGAATCTCTGTAAATCTTTATGTTGATGATTTTGAGATTTGTAACCCTCTTGGGACATCTCGAAAGACACACACACTTTGTGGTGTATATTGGGTTTTGGGTAATTTGCCACCAGGTTCCCATTCAACACTAAACTCAATCTACTTAGCTGTTCTATGCAAATCTGATGATGTTAAGACCTATGGCTATGGAAACGTGTTGGAGCCTCTCTTGCAAGACTTAAGCATATTAGAACAGCACGGTGTATTTATATCTCAGCTTGGTCAGTTTGATAAAGGTTCTGTCCAGTGTGTTATCGCTGACAATCTTGGAGCCCATGGGCTCGGGGGATTTGTTGAGAGTTTTTCAGCTGGGTCAGTATGCAGGTTTTGTACTGGAGTCAAATCAGATGTTCAGACTAAGGATGTCAGGTGCTTTCCAACTGAGAACAAGAGACATCCATGATGTCCATGTCCAGTCTGCTCAGGAGAATGCAACTATTTGCTGTGGTGTAAAAAAGCAGTGTGTTTTAACAGAGCACCTTTCCCATTTCCATGTAACTACTGGTTATCCTCCTGACATTGTGCACGACCTTTTTGAAGGTGTTGTACCAGTTGAACTGGCTCGTTGTATGAGTTTGTTGATCTCCAAAAATACTTCACTTTTGAAAGGCTCAACACATTGATTCAGACATTTCCGTACAAATGGGGGGACAGAACCAATCGCCCCCATGCCATACCACGCTCTTTCACATCTAGAAACACAATAGGTGGCAATGCGCATGAAAACTGGACCTTAATAAGACGGCTTCCCTTGGGCACATTTTACCAGAAGGTGAACCAGCGTGGCAGCTAATTCTACATCTTAAGGACATAGTTGAGTTGGTTGTGGCCCCTGTTCACACAGATGAGACAAGATCTATGATCATAGACAGCGCTATCTTGAACTCTTTCCACATGTAAAGCTCTTACCAAAACATCACTTTTTAGAGCACTATCCGCAAATGATCCGTTGCGTCGGGCCTCTAATTGCACTGTGGACGATGAGATGTGAGGCTAAACATAGCTTCTTCAAGCAGGTTGCTCGTCACACCAATTGCTTTAAGAACATACCTCATTCACTAGCTACTAGACACCAGTTCATGCTTGCCTTTCACACACATTCCTCCAGTGTCAAGAAGTCATCCTTGGAGGTCACACATGTCTCAATCCTGCCTGTAGATGTTCTTAATGAGGAGTCGTGTCTACACTGAAACAAAGTTTCCCAGATGTGACTGAGGTTCATATGGCAAACAATGTGTCTAGCTTGGGTTAGGGTTACTGCGAGGGGATGATTATTGTACACGGATCTGCAGATGGACTGCCTAAATTCCATGAGATCATTACACTTTGCATTGTTAAGGAGAAGTTGTGTTTTCTGGTAAAAGACGCATGTGCTTGGAACAGAGAGCATTATGGTGCTTTTGAGCTGTCTGCCTCGCCCAATACAGAGGTTGCCGTTATTGAGCTTGCTGACTTGGTAGACCCCTATCCCCTTGCAGACTACATGGTTGGGAGTTTGCGCATGGTAATGTTGAAAAGATTCATCATTGTTAAAGGTGAGTATCATTTTTAAACCTAAATAGTGTGAGCTCTGGATAGCAGGCTCTGACAAAAACTGTAAAACCATTTGTATGTTCATCTTTGATACGATCCTAATGTGTTTCTTTCTTGTTATTCTTTCACCTTGTTTCTGCTCTAGATGAAAAGGTGTTCCAGAATGGCAGGTCGGGCGCTTCTGCGCATCATCTTTGCCGACCAGTCTGACTCTAGAAAACTGACCCTGGATTCGGGAATCCCAGCAACAGTTGGAGAACTGCACACATTTGTCAAGACATCTCTTCAATTGAAAGAGGACTTCCGTCTGCAATACATGGATGTTGACTTTAACGAGTTCATGAATCTTACATCAGTGTCTGAAATTCAGGATAAAAGCACACTGGAATAATTTACTCTCCTATATTGTCAAATATTGAGCCCTCCATCACTTTGTACACAGTTGACTCATTTGATAAGACCTCAATTACTGGAAGCTCAGAGCCTCTAATCCCGGCATCATCAATAGCCTCATGCTGCAGTGACGATATGGTGTATAATTCAGGTTTTAGTTAACACATGTTTACACACACAAGCTTACACACCTTCCGGCGCAGACTGAAAACTCATCTCTTTCGACTCCACTTCGAGCGATAGAACGACTAACAAAGAACTGCTAACAGAGCACTTATATACTAACAAAGGACTGGCTCCTCTAAAGCCAGTTGAGCAGCACTTGAAACGATCGGCTCTTTGAAACCTGATGTTCTTATATGATTCTGTTTTCCTCAAGGTTGTGTCTTCCTGGTCGAACGCACTTATTGTAAGTCGCTTTGGATAAAAGCGTCAGCTAAATGCAATGTAATGTAATAACATGTGTTGTATGTTTGTGTCTTTGTTCAGGCCTCTGCCTCTGAAGATGGGACATGGCAAACACAGTCATGGGCATATACACACTTCAAAGAGATGTGGATGGGCA
This sequence comes from Pseudochaenichthys georgianus, assembly GCF_902827115.2. Taxonomy (NCBI): domain Eukaryota; kingdom Metazoa; phylum Chordata; class Actinopteri; order Perciformes; family Channichthyidae; genus Pseudochaenichthys; species Pseudochaenichthys georgianus. Next base: position 17,904 of record NW_027262262.1, on the reverse strand, counting down.
GCCAGAGGACGTGGGAATTGTCATCGAAGGCAATATAGTCATGGACAACTTGGGCAGCGTGATTGTGGGGTTTGTCATGCTATTGGGACTTATTTATGCCCTGGATTTGAGCTTTCCGGACAACCTCAAACACACCTTCGAGTTCAGCAGAAGGTAGTGATGAATCTGGATGGGCACAAGCTGAATGGTAAAATCGAAAGTCTGAAGATCAAGTTGTTCGATTGAAATGTGTAAAAGAAGTGACTCATGAGTTCATTGTTGTCATTGTTGTCCTCGTGGATTCATCTTCCTATTATACACACATGCATTTCCAAACATCTGGACTACCTATGTTGCAAATGTATTATCTTTTCAATTCACACACGGCATCTATTGCAGTCTGTCCGTCCTGGAGAGGATCCTCC
>NW_027262262.1:0-15000 GCF_902827115.2 Pseudochaenichthys georgianus | reverse complement strand
GTAGTCCCTGTGGATATAACTCTTCTCAATGATTCTAAATGTTATATTAATTCACCATTTGATAAAATATTAGTTGATCAGAAATATATATTTTCTCCTCTTCCATAAAACAGGTTTGAGAAATAAATGTTCCAATATAAAATCAATTACTCAATAGAATTGACTCTTCCCTCCCTTTTCTTACATATGTCACATGTGACATAATAACTTAGGAGTCTATGTAAGCATGGTGTAATCTATTACTCGAGGAGACTCAGCATCACCTGCGTGCAGCTTGCAACAAAAAACAACTGTGAGAAACAGATATTAAGCAGGAAATGTATACCTTTGTTGAAAAACAAAGCATCTCTGATTTGGGAGGGAAAGCTTCCCCCCCCCCCCCTAACGTCTGAGTCACCACTGAAGGCATGAATGATAGCGGGCGTCTGAGGGTGTCTTTACTGAGAAATGTCAAACAAATTAAAAACCTTACCTTTGAAAACAGGTTTGCATTCCTCCACTGAAGGCGACGTCATCATTGGAAACAATAAAAGCTCATTCTTTTGATGTAGAATCTGTCAATGTAATCGTTAGAGCAGAACAGAATGGTCGTATTGTAGCCTGAGCTCCGTGCAGCCTCTCGTTTCACCAGGTGGACACGTGGTCCATATAATGTGAAGACATGTAGAACTAAGAGGCCCCTGACATCAGGCCTATTGTAAGAATAGTGGGGGCTTTTCACAGCTTGCTATCTTACAGGCATCCTCTGCATAGCAGCATGAACAGCCTTAAAAACAACCCACTCCGCGTAACGAGAGTCATGTGTCTGACCCAGATGCCCCAAGTGAAGCCGTTAGTCTCCTCTGACTGACCCAAGGGTAGGTGCTGGTGTGACCGGGAGGCTTCCGGGTGTTCAGAGCAGATGTCAAGCTTTCAGTTCATGGCTCGGTGGGGGGGGGGCAGACCCACGCGAGACAGCATCAGGTTGAGGAGCGTTGTCTCTGGGAGCAGGGAATGGTGTCCTCTCATGCAGAGCAGCCATAGCGTCTCTGTGACTGCACGCAGCCGGACGGCAGCAGGGTCGAAGTCGTCCAAGGCCATAGACCAACATGGAACCACGTACCAACAAAAGGGACACAAGGTCATCAATGTCTCTCTTTACCTTCGGCCTAATTGCAAATGAGTGGGAACAAATGTGGAGCACTAATCCATCAAGTGAGATGTTGAGTTAATCTAAATAATTACTTATGGGTTGAAATCAAATTAACATTAACATTAAAGCTAAAGTCAGTCCAAATTGGACTCGCACGGATCAGAATCTAAGCACCATTCTCCAGCTCTGTGATGAAAGCATAACACGACTAGGTTCATTACAGGAGTGTTAAAACACCCAACATGCACACGTATCTTACTCTAGTAGAGATTAGAGGACACGGTCTAACGTTGTGAACAAAATGATCAAGTCAAAGTTATTTTATTTATTCTAATGTTATGTACCTAATTTAATTTAATAATGAATCTTGAATTACTAATAACTTTAAAGAAGGCAACAATTTGGATAAAGTGAAAACTCATCCTGTGTGTGTGTGTGTGTGTGTGTGTGTGTGTGTGTGTGTGTGTGTGTGTGTGTGTGTGTGTGTGTGTGTGTGTGTGTGTGTGTGTGTGTGTGTGTGTGTGTGTGTGTGTGTGTGTGTGTGGTGTGTGTGTGTGTGTGTGTGTGTGTGTGTGTGTGTGTGTGTGTGTGTGTGTGTGTGTGTGTGGCAGCACAGCAGTGAGAATGTTATGAGGACCAATCTGTTGTTCACACTAAAGTCGAAGGAAGCCAGACTGGAACACTTTAAATAAATCAAAACACGTGCACATTAATTAAATACATGTGACATTTAGCTCGAGCTGGTTCAATACTTTTCTTTACGGTATTTAAATTGGGCTCGAGTCGAACCCCTGGATTTGGCTTGCAACACAAAGTGATACTGAAGTGTGGCCTGTGAAAGAGGCCCTTGGAAAACAACATCTATTTTTAACTGTAATTACTTATTTTAAAGAGATTGCAACATTATACTTTTTAAAGTATTGCTCAATTAATTTAACACATTTTATTATGCACACAACAAAAACTTCAACAGATATATTGATCCTGGCTGAACCAGCGACCTTCCCTCTGTTGTTCATAAGCTCGGTTATTATTAATACTATTTTAATCTTTAGTAATGTCTGGAGACCAATCGGTTGATACGAGAAATAATTTGAGGCAGTTTCATAAAGAATGTTAGACTATTTTTAAAACTGTAATTGAACTTCAACTTATATGAATGATCTGATTCCAGAGGCCAGTTGAACAGACGATGAACAAAGCTTCCATTCTGCAGCAACAAAAGGTTTCAACAATTAATGAAACAGATAATAAAACATTGACCTACACAGATGTTGCGACCCTGACCTCCTCCTCAGGCCGGCCTCTGAGGGTCTCGGGGCGCCGGACGGCACAGGGTTTATACAAGGTCACAGACATGTCTTAACATATCAGCAATATATTGGCTAGCTTACTTCGTCCTCTTCATCAGCCAGCATCCTTGGTATCTGTTGTTCAGTGAGTTTATTCCCCCCTTCAATCAATCAATGTTTATTTATAGCCCAATATCACAAACATGTCTTTAACATATCAGCAATACCATTTAAGAATGGATTCTTAACGCAATATAATCTTCTTTTCTTCGTACACCTGCAGCGCACGCCCTGACCAGCGGGCTTCCTGTTCCTCCGCCCGCCGAGAGGCCGGACATCAAAACACTCTGTGCTATTTACTTTCATTTTGCAGCACTTTATACGACCAGAAGTCATTTACTTTAGTGAGATAACTAAAGTGTAGTTCATGTTACCCTGGCGATGGACTGATTCATTATTAGTTGTTACAAAACATTCACAAGACGGCGGGACAAACCAATACAGACCCCCGTACAAACAATCAGACACACAAAACATGAACTCCAAATAAACACCGGCGAGACGGCAAAGCTCATCCAGCTCAATTTAGTGCGGAGTAAGGGGTTTTAGGGGGGGGGGGATTATCTCCAGTGGGCGTCTTGTCTCACGCAAGTCATAGATCGGTGCCTGAAAGCCGTCCAAGAGCGATAACTAGCTTATCCTCTTGCGACAACCACTACTCTTCTCTAGTGGCGCTGAGCCCCCCCGATCGGAGCCCGCAGACTTTCCCCTCTTCCCTTCCTCTCCAAGCAACAGCCCAGTCGACTGTAGTCCGTACGCCCAGCCTGTACTTGCTATCGAGTTCACCTCAAGATGAAACACAGCCTGCCTACGCTTGCTTGCTTACCCACCTGTGATCCATTAGCCTATACTTGTATGCATGCACCCCTGACCGCCACCTGCTCCTCAACGTCTAGGGAGCCGTGGCGCATCGGGCGATGCACGCACCTCGTGCCCGTCTAACCATGAGAAAGCGGTCCTGAACAACGAGTGCTTTTAGACCGTCCCGTTGCCATAGAGACGGTGGTGTCGTGAGTGAAAGCCTATCGGCGAAAGCTGTGACTTCCTCCCTCTCTCTCCTGCACCTCTCCAGCTCCACAACCACGGGGAGGTCTTCCACACACTCCCAAGGCTGCAGCTGGAGCCGTGTTTGCAGAGAGGCGATAGCAGTAAATATCTCTGGCTGCTTATTTTCAACTCCTGTGTTTGGCCGCTAAGACCCTCAGAATCCGGCGATTTGTCCAAATACAAATCTTTTACATTGCTTTCACTTCACACAGAAGCTCCACCTCACTGATGCCCTCCTTTAACGGCCCGTCACACTACAGCGTCGACAACTCCAATCTGCCCATTCACTTTGAATGGGGTGACGTCACGTAGCCTCGCTTTTTCGCCGAACTGAATTGTGGGTAGCAGAGCGGTCCGTCTCCGGCGTCTCCGGCGTCAGAAGTTGAACAATGTTCAACTTCTGACGCCGGAGTAGTCAGCGCCAGCCAATCAAATCCCGTTTCTGAAAATCTGACAGCTGAAGCCGTAGCCAATCAAACCGCGTCTAAGCTGGGAGAGATATCCCGCCGTTCATTTCTATATTTCAAAAAAAGTCGGAGGAGAAACTAACTATCGCCGTAGCAACCACCCGGTTGTGTATGACCAGACCCTCTTCACCTACCGGGATACAACCCGGAGGAGCCGGCATGGAGGGAGGTGGCAGAGGCAGTGGGGGAAACTGGTAGGTGTTTGCCTGTTTGGGGAGTTTATATATATATATATATATATATATATATATATATATATTGCTCCCATACAATCCCCGGGGTTTTTTGCTTTGTATGTCGGGGGCGGGAGATTCATGTGATTGGTTGTTGGTCGTGTTGCTTGAATAAAATCCCCAAGCTCCAGACACGCCCAGCTCCAAGCTCTCTTTGAAGCTGTAGTGTGGACGCTCCGTTAGGTCTCTCTGAACATGAGCTGTGTGCGCTTGCATGGCACTTCCGTCCCGAGCAGCTACACAGAGGAGAGCAGCCAGGACTGAGTCCCCAGACACGGATCCCCTGGGTTTACTATCCCCAAATTATCATCAACCAAAAACGAAACGCAGCCGCTCAGTTTCACAGGTGATTTTAGGATACCGTCAATCACAGATTCTGGCAAGGCAATGTTCAAATGTAGATTTGAAAATCACACCTACCAGCTCTGAAGATCTGTTGGCATCCTGCCGACAACGCCAAACTGTAAGGGAAGCTTCTGTGCAGCAACGCAGTGGAGTCCCCGACTCAGGAAGGAGACCGGGTGGAGCAGGAGCTTCGATGTCAAACACTGGAGGTTCATTTGGAGTTACGGCCGGAGGATTCACATCACAGTCACGGTCTGACCGCACGGGTGGTTGCCACGTCAACTCTGGAGCGCCTCTCTCTCGTCAGCCATTGAACTGGTTTCACAGAGTAATCAACATGTCTTGATAAGATAGCTTAACCAGTTGGGCACACTGAGTCACCTGCGTCCGTCACTTATGGCCTCGAAGATGTCACACCTTGGAGTCCACAAACAACAAAGAAGGAAGCGTCCCAGTGCGCCCACAACACAGACCATCTGTGACCGAGTGCTGGCCGGTCACAGAGTGGGAACGATAACATTATGGCTGAAGCAGCCTGTGTCCTTAAAGGAGACAAACAGAAGCCATCGATTCCCGACCGAGCCGAACGTTTTGATGTTTGAACGGAGTTTCTGAGATGTTCAGTGCGGGAGGAGAAGAGGGCCAAAAGAACCCGGCGGAATAATAAAGAATTTCAACGGTCGCTTTATTGATGGTTTTATTACATATTCAGGTAAATGATTACATTGTAAACGTCTTACATTAAACACCAAGAGCTGTGTGTGTGTGTGTGTGTGTGTGTGTGTGTGTGTGTGTGTGTGTGTGTGTGTGTGTGTGTGTGTCAGGGCGTGTGTGTGTGTCAGGGCGTGTGTGTGTGTGTGTCAGGGCGTGTGTGTGTGTCAGGGCGTGTGTGTGTGTGTGTCAGGGCGTGTGTGTGTGTGTGTCAGGGTGTGTGTGTGTGTCAGGGCGTGTGTGTGTGTGTCAGGGCGTGTGTGTGTGTGTGTCAGGGCGTGTGTGTGTGTGTGTGTGTGTGTGTGTGTGTGTGTGTGTGTGTGTGTGTGTGTGTGTGTGTGTGTGTGTCAGGGCTGGCTCTGCTTCATATCCCTCCAGCTCTTCCACACCAGCAGATTTCGACTCTTCCCCAGAGTGACCAGGAATCGAGGAAGCTTCCATCCATTAAACTGCCCCACGCCGTCGTCAGGGCCCATCGCCAGCAGCATGGTGAGGCTGCCTAGCAACAGGTGAACAGGTGTGAGTACAGACAGGTGTGTGTGTGTACAGGTGTGTGTGTTCAAGTATATGTGTACAAATGTATGTACAGGCGTATGTGTGAACATGTGTATGTAGAGGTGTGTGTACAGACAAGTGCGTGTACAGGTGTGTGTAAACATGTGTGTGTAAACATGTGTGTGTAAACATGTGTGTGTGTAAACATGTGTGTGTAAACATGTGTGTGTGCATGTGTGTGCACAGGTGTGTGTACAGACAGGTGTATTTATAGATGTGTTAATACAGGTGTGTGTACAAGTGTATGTGCAGGTGTGTGTACAGACAGGTATGTGTGTGTACAGGATTGTTTACAGGTGTGTGTACAGCAGAGTTCCCGTTAGCCGGTAATTACCGGACTATGACCGGTAAAATATGCTGAAGACCGGCTAATCTAAATCTCTCCGGTCAAAATAATTTGCCTTTAGCGCAATACCGCTTCAGTTGCGCCATTTATCTGACAGACAAGAAGAGTCCATTCTAGTGTCTAACACGTAATGTGGAGAAAGAGATGTCCTGGATGGGTTGATTGTGCGTTGATCTGTTGGTAATGCCTCGGGGTTCCGGTGGGCATGTAAACAAATGCATAATGCTGCGCTATACTTTGCGGCCTCACCCGGTTGCATAGCGACACTTATTGCTTAGGTGTCTTTTAATAAGCAGGTAGTCTATCATTAGCTAGAACTAGCTGGATCTGATCGATGTGGACATAAACGCGAGTCTGATCTGACGGAGAGAGAGATCAGCTGCTGCTGACGAGTCGACACGCAGCTCTGCATGATCACACGCAGCGGTGAGCGGACAAAACACTTCAGGTTAGAATATCTCACGTAGCTATTTTAATGACCTTTTAAACTTTTTTAAATCCTCCTAAACCACCAAGTGTGCCAATCCAGAACAGATACGCTCCGCTGACCGAGAACCGGAGATCTCTCTCTGATGACCTGGATAACCCGTCCTCTTCACACGGCAGGGTAAGGACCAATAGCTACTCCAAAAGTAAGAGGCTAGAGGGAAAGCTAACGACTGGGCCTGAAGCTCTGATTGTGGGTGACTCTGCTGTAAGAGATGTAAAAGGTCTGTGTAGTAAGAACAACACCAAAGTACTCTGTTTTCCCAAGGATGTGGTCTCTGACTTGGCTGAGAAGATCCTGCATGTTGGGGCTGAACATCCGACTGTGAAGAATGTGGTTCTGCACATTGGAACAGATGATGTTGTGAAACAAGAGTCAGAAGTGCTGAAAGAAGACTTTAAATGTCTGTTGGAAACTGCCAGCTCTCTAAATGCAGAGGTGTTCATCAGTGGCCCTCTGCCGCCAGGCAGAAGAGGAGTGGAGAGATTCAGCCGACTGTCTGCACTGAACACCTGGCTTTCAGCTGCCTGCGTCATCAATCTGTTCCCTCTGCCAAGGACAAGCGGCACGAGGAATCAAACCAGGAGAAAGACACAACACATCGCTCAGAAAACCCTGAAGAAGTATCACTGCACCGCCTGAGGAATGTTCTGATTATGGGAGACCTATGAGACACCCGGAGGAGTCTCCACCGCCCGTCACCCCCCCCCCCCCCCCCCGTCAACGCCTTTGAGGATACTCTTCATTCATCCCCCAGCTCTCTCACCCATATATTTATTCTTCACTGTCGGGTCACTCATTACTGGATTAGTGAGCTGCATGAGATGCTGACAGGGTGTCAGGAGGGGGGAGAGAGGAAAAGAGAGCGCTTCCGCTCATCTCTCCCGTGTTATTCTCCAAAGTGAATGTAAACTTCAATAATGTAAATCATTTGAATGTAATAATTAAGTTGATTGTTGTTTGTGGAAGCTCCAGAGAATGAGCATTAACTGAGTTTTAAACATCACTTTAAATCTTTAAAGTTTAAATCTTCCATTTAGGCCCCGCCCACTCGATCGGATCAGCATCGGCCGATACTGATTCCGGCGATCGGTGATCGGCCCCGAAATTGCGATCGGAGCATCCCTAGTTGCCATTGCTCCAACTAAGGTAAAGGAAGTGACTGGGAAGAAAATATCTCCATGGAGAAAGGCCATGAGGCCAAATGTGTTGTCTCTGTGTCCACCTAACATCAATTCAGACATCATGACACAGTTCCATCAGATGAATGATAGAAACCTAGAGGACATTATACAACTTCTGAAGTCCTCCTCCTGCTGCCTTGATATTATTCCAACAGGATTTTTCAAAGATGTTTTTCGTTGCATGGCCTCAGATCTACTTCATATAGTAAACACAGTCTCTTCACTCAGGTATTTTTCCACAGGCCCTGAAAACTGCAGTCATTAAACCGCTCTTAAAAAAGCATAATCTAGATGCTTCAGTGATGAACAATTACAGGCCCATATCAAACCTGCCATTTCTAGGTAAGATCATTGAAAAAGTAGTTTTTCAACAGTTGAGTAATTTCTTGCACTTAAATAGTTGTTTCGATGTGTTCCAGTCAGGCTTTAAACACAGACAGTGGCAGAACTTCAGTGTTAGCATTATTAGATCTCAGTGCTGCGTTTGACGCTGTTGACCACAGCATATTACTGGACCGACTGGAGAACTGGGTGGGACTTTCGGAAACAGTTCTAAATTGGTTTGAATCCTACCTAAAGGACAGAAACAACTTTGTTTCTATAGGTACATACACATCTGAGTTGACAAATATGACATGTGGGGTTCCTCAAGGCTCCATCTTGGGGCCTCTTCTCTTTAACGTCTACATGCTTCCACCACTGTCGGGTCACTCATTACTGATCAGCGAGCTGCATGAGACTGACGGGCTGTCAGGAGAGAGAGCGCTCCGTTTATTATTCCCGTGTTATCGTCAGTTACTGTTCACTTTTGAATAATGTAGTTAATCTATAATTAGTTTGTTTAATATCGAATCATATCAATTTGTTTTAAAGCTCAATAAATAACAAAGACCTTTGACCTGCACTTTTCAAATGTTGTCCGGAAGATTTAAACTTTAACGGACATGTTGACCGGCGAAAAAATATTCTAACGGGAACTCTGGTGTACAGGTGTGAGTACAGACAGGTATGTGTGTGTACAGGTGTGAGTATAGACAGGTATGTGTGTGTACAGGTGTGAGTACAGACAGGTATGTGTGTGTACAGGTGTGAGTACAGACAGGTATGTGTATGTACAGGTGTGAGTACAGACAGGTATGTGTGTGTACAGGTGTGAGTACAGACAGGTATGTGTGTGTACAGGTGTGAGTACAGACAGGTATGTGTGTGTACAGGTGTGAGTACAGACAGGTATGTGTGTGTACAGGTGTGAGTATAGACAGGTATGTGTGTGTACAGGATTGTGTACAGGTGTGAGTACAGACAGGTATGTGTGTGTACAGGATTGTGTACAGGTGTGAGTACAGACAGGTATGTGTGTGTACAGGATTGTTTACAGGTGTGAGTACCTGTCTGATATGAGGTCAGCTCCTTCCCGCTCAGGATGTTCTTGATGTTGTTAACGGCGATGTCAGCGTGCAGCATGGCGTTGTACGCTGTCTTCGGCTCTTTGATGTCGGTGCAGTCGCCCACAGCGAAGACGTTGGAGAAGCCTTCGACCTGCAGGTGAGGGTTCACCTTCAGAGCCCCGCCCTCCACCAGGGAGCCGGCTGACGCACACACACACACACACACACACACACACACACACACACACACACACACACACACACACACACACACACACACACACACACACACACACAATAATCTGATCTGATCCTGATAATAAAACTGTGAAAAACTCCTCTACTGCCCTCTAGAGGCCAAATTACCAAATTGCACTATAACATATATAGACATTTTATTTATTGGGATAAACCCTTGAGATGCACCATCTCGTTTTCAAGGGGGTCCCGTAACTAATACAGGCACTGAAGTACTGTAGTATGTACTGTAGTGTGTATATATATATATATCTGTGTACTCCAGGACTCACAGAAGCTGGAGGCGTAGGCGTCAGAGTTGACCTTGAGTCCGGTGCAGCTGATGATCAGATCTGAGGTCAGAGTCTGACCTTTATCTGTCTTCACCTCCGAGTTCCTGCTGAAGACGTTCAGCTGCAGCTCCGACAGGTTGGACACCTTCTCACCTGAGAGGGTCATATATTAAAGTGTGTGTGTGTGTGTGTGTGTGTGTGTGTGTGTGTGTGTGTGTGTGTGTGTGTGTGTGTGTGTGTGTGTGTGTGTGTGTGTGTCAGTTTTCTCCCACTCTTTTGTTTCCATCTCAGTTTTTGCCAGTTATCTTTCGAGGGACCAACATAAATCTGCTTCACCTCCATCATCATCTCTAAGTGTGTGTGAGTGTGTGTGTGTGTGTGTGTGTGTGTGTATGTGTGTACCTAGTATTAGCTCCACCCCCTTCTCCAGCAGCACCTGTTTGCTCTGCTCTCTGACGGAGGGCAGCATGTTGGGGTCGGCCAGATCGACGCGGGAGTGGATCAGAACCACCTGAGAACCAGAGGGGAGATACAGAATATTAAAACATCAAATAAAAGGAACATTTAGTCCAGAGTAACGGTTCACCCCCCCTCGCTCCCTCCGCTCCCCCTCTGCTGGTCTGCTGCCCGCCCCCACCCCACGCCTCGTCACCACGGGTGCTCGGGCTTTTAGCTGCACTGCTCCCAGACTCTGGAACTCCCCCCCCCCCCGCACATCCGACAGTCAGACACAGCCACCATGTTCAAACCCCACCTGTTCAAATCTGCCTACTCACTGCAGCGCCCCCATTACATGTTTCATGTGTCTCCACTTGTCTCCTCCACGACTTCCTGTTTGTGTTTTATCTTGTTCTGTTGCCTCTTAGCGGTTTCTGTTTTTTTAACAAATTGTACGGTGTCCTTGGTGTCATGAAAGGCGCCTAAAAATAAAATGTATTATTTAAAGAAACACCAAAAAGAAGACAAATTATTTCATAGAGAAAAATAAATAATAATAAAAAGATAAATAAAAGATAAATAAATACAAAACATTAAAAAATATATAAAACATTTAATGTCAAATTTATAGAAAAATTAAAAATGATGTGAAAGAGAAAATCACGAGAACAAATTACAATAAAAAAAGGAAAAAGCTCACCTTCTTGTGTGGATACTGCGTCTTTATCTCAGCAGCCATCTCCACTCCACTAGCCCCTCCTCCAACCACCAGCACTGAGTCTGCAGCCTGCACCTACACACACACACACACACACACACACACACACACACACACACACACACACACACACACACACACACACACACACACACACACACACACACACACACACACACACACACACACACACACACACACACACACACACACACACACACACACACACACACCTTCAGGGGACATTACATTGACTTATCCTAACCTTAACCATAACCAACACATGCCTAACCCTAACCCTTAACCAGAGATGGGGTCGTTTCTAAAAAAAAAAGCAATATATGACATGTTATATATTACTTTAAAAAATATACATACATACATACAAAAATATTACACTACTTCGTTACTCTCTACATAAAGTAACTCGTTACTTTACCCGCCCCTCCCTGCAGGCAGATCACGCAGACTGCTAAAGTTTCAAATGTTCTCTTTAGTTCAGTTTCCATTGTCGCATCAGACTGATCCAGATCCTATGTTTTCCTATCTGACCGTGGCTGTCCTCTGTCTCCCGCTATCTGACCGTGGCTGTCCTCTGTCTCCCGCTATCTGACCGTGGCTGTCCTCTGTCTCCCGCTATCTGACCGTGGCTGTCCTCTGTCTCCTGCTATCTGACCGTGACTGTCCTCTGTCTCCCGCTATCTGACCGTGGCTGTCCTCTGTCTCCCGCTATCTGACCGTGGCTGTCCTCTGTCTCCCGCTATCTGACCGTGGCTGTCCTCTGTCTCCCGCTATCTGACCGTGGCTGTCCTCTGTCTCCCGCTATCTGACCGTGGCTGTCCTCTGTCTCCTGCTATCTGACCGTGGCTGTCCTCTGTCTCCTGCTATCTGACCGTGGCTGTCCTCTGTCTCCTGCTATCTGACCGTGGCTGTCCTCTGTCTCCTGCTATCTGACCGTGGCTGTCCTCTGTCTCCTGCTATCTGACCGTGGCTGTCCTCTGTCTCCTGCTATCTGACCGTGGCTGTCCTCTGTCTCCTGCTATCTGACCGTGGCTGTCCTCTGTCTCCTGCTATCTGACCGTGGCTGTCCTCTGTCTCCTGCTATCTGACCGTGGCTGTCCCCTGTCTCCTGCTATCTGACCGCGGCTGTCCTCTGTCTCCTGCTATCTGACCGCGGCTGTCCTCTGTCTCCTGCTATCTGACCGTGGCTGTCCTCTGTCTCCTGCTATCTGACCGTGGCTGTCCTCTGTCTCCTGCCATCTGACCGTGGCTGTCCTCTGTCTCCTGCTATCTGACCGTGGCTGTCCTCTGTCTCCTGCTATCTGACCGTGGCTGTCCTCTGTCTCCTGCTATCTGACCGTGGCTGTCCTCTGTCTCCTGCTATCTGACCGTGGCTGTCCTCTGTCTCCTGCTATCTGTATTTTGCGCAGTCTATCTCTGCTCACGCTGTTGCGTCAGCGTGTTCTCCTGCGTGTTGGCCATGTGTCGCACTGGAGCCAGACTGGAACACACCGCAAAGACTTCAGCCGAGCACGTACGAACTGCGCATGCGTGAGTGGCAATAACTCTCCTTACCAGCAGGCGGCGGTAGTGTGTATTCATCATTCAAAACAGGCAACAACCGGAAAACAGGGAAGAAGAACAGACTACGTGATATAAACAAACAACAAATAGCTTCACGTTAGCTTCACGATGGCATGTGTTCTTAGCAGGTGTTTGTTGAGGTTTGATTATGACTGATTTTAGAAAGTAACGAAGTAACGCGTGTCGGGGCGATGTTAGTAACTGTAGTGTGATTACTGAATTATAAAAGTAGCGCGTTACACTACTCCGTTACCGACAAAGTAATATAATTACAGTACACCCAACTCTGCCCTAACCCTTAGCCTTACCCTACCTCTAACCTAACCAAGTCTTCACCCTAACATTAATGATCCCCCTCATGGGGACCTCCATTTTGTCCCCATAAGGGAGGCGAGTCCCCACACGTGACTGTGTAAACAGATTTAGGTCCCCACAAGTATAGTAATGCTAGGCCACACACACACGCACGTGCACACGCACGTTCACACGCACACGCACACACCCTCTCACCTGCTCCAACAGGTCACCGTACGCCTTCACGGCGCTCTGCATCGTTGCCTCGGTGACGAAGCGACCAGGAAAGGCTCCGATCATCCCAGTGGAGACGATCAGGTGGGAGTACTGGACCTCCTGGGGACACAACGTTATAAATAACAACAAAGAGAAAATAAATAATTCAGATTAAAAAACATTAAGAAGCAAAACAAATAAAATTGTGAGTAAAAAACATGTTATAATAACAACAACAACAACAACAGAGGAGGTGCGTGCTGACCCGGCCGCCCTCCAGGACCACGGCTTGGTTCTCCGGGTCCACTTTCTGAACTCGACCCTGAACAAAACTTTCTCCAAACGTCTCTGAGAACGGGATGAAGGTCCTCTCAGCGAAGCCTGGAGGAGGAGGAGGAGGTGCTATCATTACTACAGGAGGAGGCGCTATCATTACTACAGGAGGAGATGCTATCATTACTACAGGAGGAGGAGGTGCTATCATTACTACAGGAGGAGGCGCTATCATTACTACAGGAGGAGAAGCTATCATTACTACAGGAGGAGGAGGTGCTATCATTACTACAGGAGGAGGCGCTATCATTACTACAGGAGGAGAAGCTATCATTACTACAGGAGGAGGAGGTGCTATCATTACTACAGGAGGAGGTGCTGTCATTACTACAGGAGGAGGAGGAGCTATTATTACTACAGGAGGAGGTGCTATGATTACTACAGGAGGAGGTGCTATCATTACTACAGGAGGAGGTGCTATCATTACTACAGGATGAGGTGCTATCATTACTACAGGAGGAGGTGCTATCATTACTACAGGAGGAGGTGCTATCATTACTACAGGATGAGGTGCTATCATTACTACAGGAGGAGGTGCTATCATTACTACAGGAGGAGGAGGAGCTATCATTACTACAGGAGGAGGTGCTATCATTACTAAAGGAGGAGGAGGAGCTATCATTACTACAGGAGGAGGTGCTATCATTACTACAGGAGGAGGTGCTATCATTACTACAGGAGGAGGAGCTATCATTACTACAAGAGGAGGAGGTGCTATCATTACTACAGGAGGAGGTGCTATCATTACTACAGGAGGAGGTGCTATCATTACTACAGGAGGAGGAGGAGCTATTATTACTACAGGAGGAGGTGCTATGATTACTACAGGAGGAGGTGCTATCATTACTACAGGAGGAGGTGCTATCATTACTACAGGATGAGGTGCTATCATTACTACAGGAGGAGGTGCTATCATTACTACAGGAGGAGGAGGAGCTATTATTACTACAGGAGGAGGTGCTATCATTACTACAGGAGGAGGTGCTATCATTACTACAGGAGGAGGTGCTATCATTACTACAGGATGAGGTGCTATCATTACTACAGGAGGAGGTGCTATCATTACTACAGGAGGAGGAGGAGCTATCATTACTACAGGAGGAGGTGCTATCATTACTACAGGAGGAGGTGCTATCATTACTACAGGAGGAGGAGGTGCTATCATTACTACAGGAGGAGGAGCTATCATTACTACAGGAGGAGGAGCTATCATTACTACAGGAGGAGGAGGTGCTATCATTACTACAGGAGGAGGTGCTATCATTACTACAGGAGGAGGAGGAGCTATCATTACTACAGGAGGAGGTGCTATCATTACTACAGGAGGAGGTGCTATCATTACTACAGGAGGAGGAGCTATCATTACTACAGGAGGAGGTGCTATCATTACTACAGGAGGAGGTGCTATCATTACTACAGGAGGAGGTGCTATCATTACTACAGGAGGAGGTGCTATTCATTACTACAGGAGGAGGTGCTATCATTACTACAGGAGGAGGTGCTATCATTACTACAGGAGGAGGTGCTATCATTACTACAGGAGGAGGTGCTATCATTACTACAGGAGGAGGAGGTGCTATCATTACTACAGGAGGAGGAGGAGCTATCATTACTACAGGAGGAGGAGGTGCTATCATTAC
>NW_027262261.1:0-16221 GCF_902827115.2 Pseudochaenichthys georgianus | reverse complement strand
TTAACACACACACACACACACACACACACACACACACACACACACACACCACACACACACACACACACACACACACACACACACACACACACACACACACACACACACACACACACACACACACACACACACACACACACACACACACACACACACAACACACACACACAACACACACACACACACACACACACACACACACACACACACACACACACACACACACACACACACACACACACACACACACACATCCACTCCAGTCTCCCTCTAGATTAAAACATCCTTCATAGCAAATAAGGTTAACAGCATAATTCATACCAAATATGAATTGAGAACATAACCTAGGCTGGCATGTCTTTCATTTAAATGTATTCCAGTAAGGCAATTTAGATTCCATTAAAAAAACAAACAGTTCCATCCCCATCACGCTACATGGAGATATGTTTATGTTTGATAGAAATTAAAAATACTTTAAGGTAGAGAGGTATTTTCTGTCAAAATGTAGCCTCAGAAATACATTTACATTTCACTGTAAGCATTGTATTGTTAAAGAGGACATTCATTTAGAGCATATCATAATAACTTGAGCTGAGAAAGTGTCCGTGGTCTATTATACTTTTAAAACAAAATCATTCCTCTGTGTTTCTACCTTTGTTCCCAGGGTATGAATGTTGGCCGAAGTGAAATCCAAAATGTTGTCAAAAGACAACCCTGGAGAATGTCATGCAACCAAGCAGAAGCTCAGCTTTACAGTCACTGAGCACACAGGGCTTTTGCGTCATGGCCAAAAGAGCTAAAAAGTGGGTTTTTTCTTCTGCTGGTTAGCTTATGTGTTCAAGGATAAGAGAGATAGGAAAATAATTGTTCTGCACTTTGCAAAACTCCAAGTGTACAAATAAGTGGTTGTGCTAACAATGAAACATAATACATAGCATAAACAGGCTCTTTGCTAACGATGTAGCATATAGCTAATTGAAAGCGGGTATTTTCTGATATTCTTTTTTCCTGTATATCAGCTTATGCGTTCAAGGATACAACAGATAAGAAAACAAATGTACTTTATCCTCAATGCAATCATGTAAAGAGAAAGTTATGCTAACTGTTTAGCATAGTCACCGTAAACAGGCTTTGTGCTAATAATGGGGCATACAGCTAACTGAAAGGGATCTAACTTAAGCAGGCATGATTGATAGGGGGCTCAGTCATAATATAATTGGAAATAAATTAGCACATTTTACTTTTTTGTATAAATTGTTTTGGCTAATAAGAGGCTCAGTGGCAGCACTTTAGCATGCTACTTATTACTGAGTGATAACACGCACAGGATTAACATCATCATACACCATAGTAAATGATGGCTTCAATCAATCAATCAATAGGATACGGCTGTAATAGGCCTAAGGTCTTTTAGTCGCTCATAAATAAATGAGTAGATCACTGATTCTTTATTTACTATGGATGCTGGCAACAGTCCCATAGTCCAAAGTGAAGGTGATGTTTGACCAGTAGTGGTCGAGGCGGGATTTGAGACAGTTAACCGTCTTGGATGTGACAACGCTTTCTGGCAGATCATTCCACAAGTCAACCACACGCAAGCTGAACAAGTTGTGGAGGATAGCCAGTCTTGAGTACTGTTTCTTCAACTTGAGGCAGTGTCCACGAGTCCTGGTGTTATAATCCCATTGTAGTGGGCATGATGTTTTGTAGATGTTGTGGAGATATTTGAAAACTTTGATCATATCTCCCCTCGTCCTTCTATAATACATACTCGGGATTTTAAGACTGTGCAGTCGTTCTTGATATGTTAGGTCCTTTAGTTCTGGAACCAGCTTCGTTGCCCTTCTCTGTATTTTCTCGATGAGCTCAGCATCCTTTTTGTACATGGGGGACCAAGCGACATTCCCATACTCGAGGAGTGGCCGTTAGTGCTTGCTAAATGCCATAATATTGTTAATGCTTCAGTAATAGAGAGAGCTCAGTGCTAACACAAAGCCTAAGTTCCGGGTCAAGACTTTCAACAGGCTACACTGTATTGAGTCACAGTTGGCTCAATTCTAACCTGTTGCCGCTTCAACGCTTCTGTCCATTCACTTTGAATGGGGTGACGTCACATTTCTCCGAACTGCATTGTGGGAGCAAAGCGTAGCTTCTCTCGCGGTGCTCGCTGCAAAAGTAGAGCAATGTTCTACTTTTGACGCTTCGACGGAAGCGTCAGCCAATCAAATCCCGCTTATGCAAATATGCCAGTACAAGCGCTAGCCAATCAAACCGCGTGTATGCTGGGAGAGCCAGACCGCAGTTCATTTCCTCATATGCCAAAAAATGGAGGAGAAAATAATCGGGAGGGAGGTGGCAGTGGGTGACACTGGTAGGTTTTCGCCTGTTTGGGGAGTTTATATCCAGTGTACTTCGTTTGAATGGACAGCTAGCTAGCTAGACAGTATTTAGCCAGGATGGAATGTTGCGTAAAATAACGACAATTAAAAAAAGACATTAATGTCATAAATGTTCATCATATAAAGTGTGACATGGAAAACCTTTTATGCAATTGACAGGAGAGATTCATGTGATTGGTTGTTGGTCGCGTTGCTCGCGTAAACTCCCCAAGCTCAAGACACGCCCACTGCCAAGCGGCAACGTACGCCGCCATGTGTAGGGGCCGTTAGTCTTCAGTGATAACAGGCTTACCCCCAGTTGCCACCGGGTCCGTCTGTGTCGCGTTACGGACGCGTTACGGACGCGTTACGGCTGTGCCGCGGCGTTTGCAAAGATCGCGGCCACTCTAGTCAATGGGTGCTATTCCACCAGACGCGGCGCGTTACGGCTCAGAAGCGTCCCAGAAGCGTCTCGGCGCAGGGCTCCTCTAAAATTAGGATGAATCCTATTTTTGACGCGACGCAGCCGTAAGGTAATGTCGGGCAGGCAGGAAGTGGAACGTTCAGAGCATATATAGCATATATATATATATATATACAATCTACTTACTGATTCTATGCCAACAATTTACCAGGAGACAAGGCCATGAGCTGATGGTGAAATGAGGCCTGGATAAAGTAAGATGATTCCAAACACACACAGTGCAATAGAGAGAGACTGGGAGACACGTGAAGGAATGTAATTATGTCTGACAAAAACAGATAGCTGTGAATTCTATCAAAACCTCACAACAACATTATCCAACTTCGATATCCTTCTCAGCAGGACAGCACTGTATTTCCTGTTGTTTACATAAACCATGGGATGGAGAGTGGGACGGTTAATCACAGAGATCCCGTATTGAGTGCAAGGGCACAGTTGAGTAGATTGCATTAGGGGATTTGAATGTCCTCCATGAGGGGACTTGTCAAGGGGCACAGATGAATACAAGAGGGACAGAGAAAATAAGAAGCAATGAGTAATAGGAAATAAAGACAGGTAGGCCTATCAGAGTTTGGCATTATCATGTGTTATCTGATTGTTCTAAAACTGTAGAGTTTGTGAATCTGTGTAAAATACTTAAAGCCAACAATATTTGTTATTGTGTCCCCATTACATCACATAGAACATTTATTATTTGTGTAACCTGCTATAGCCTACATATTTCTGTGTTGTGTTTTGGCATCTCTGGCTACTTGGGAGGCTTACGTAGAAAGTATAATAGAGGTATGTGGGTTTGAACACATGGAAACTAAGAACACAGTACCGTCCAAAGGTTTTATGGGGGTGTGTAAAAGGTAGAAGATTATTTTATACATCCCACCTTTTACTGGATTCAACTAGTTCTGCTCCAGGGGTAATTGACACCCCTAAAACATTTATTTTATATAACAAATGCTTCCTATTTTAAATTGACAACAATGTTGTACTTTCTATGACAAAGAAGGGAACCCGAGGCACAGAAGTAGTTACATTTGAAAAAGACTGACAGATACGTGAAAACATTTAGTGAAAATGGGCTTATTCTGAGTTCTAGTCACTAAAATATCTTCAGTTTTCTGTCCTCGGTACTCTCACAGCAGCACTAATGAGCAACACACACACACACACACACACACACACACACACACACACACACACACACACACACACACACACACACACACACACACACACACACACACACACACACACACACACACACACGCACGCACGCACGCACACACACACACACACCCCAGGCTTGTTGCCCACTTTATTGCATCCACATGATCCATTTTTCATTCACTCATACACATTAATCACAAATGTTTTGCTTAAAAGTGGTAAGCTAGGAAGTCACCTCCTACTTGTACGCTACGTGAAATAAGATGACCATCAGATCTTACCTTTAACGATGAGTTCAGCGTAGTTGGACACGCCTGATCCGCCGTCAGATCGGATGACGCAGCGGTAGCGGCTGGTGCTGCGCTGCGCCGTGTCGCCGACACTGACGGTTGCCGTGAAACGCCGGTGGTTCACCACCCGGGTCACCATCAGTGCCGTGTCCCTACCGTTCCACTGCTGCACAATGAGAAAGATAAGACCAGTCCATGTTCAGCCAAATCCCTGTATATACAGTATACCCTTTGTAAAGAGCTCACAATGGTTGCACTGGTGGATAGTACTGATAAAAAGAGCACATTTCTTCAATCAAGACTGATTTTTATGTATTCTTTCATAACCAACCAATCAAAAAGTGAAGCATAAAATGAATACAAATATATGTGAATGAAGGAAGACAAGAAAATATGATTCATGTCACCACGACTCAATGAGGGTAATAAGATGAGACGTGTCAGTCAACCGAACACCTCTCTTCTACCTTGGATACAAATATAGAATTTCTTAAGGAAAATGAAGGTCGTTTCATTGACCTAGACATTTATACAACTGAACTTTCTTAGATTCAGCTAGCTCTGTTTTTGCAGAACTGCAGTATGCATAAGACACTTACTGTAGATGTGGGTTTCAATAGCTATAGTGCTTGTCATAATGTAGCTTTATCAGGTGTATCTGATTATTAGAAAGAATATGGAGTAAAGAGGCAAGAGTAGCTCTCACTGGTTTGGAAGTGGTGTAAGTTCTTCATCAAATGTATTGAAATCCCAGTCATTCCAGGAGGCAGGCATCAACAAACACCACAGTAATGACTCCATTTGATGTCAAAAACTGTCAGGAAACAGGGGCCATTTTAGCAGAGCAAGTCAGACATGAAACTAAACATCGTACTGCTTTGCATATGATCCCCACATCTCCAGATCCAATCTTCTTTACCACTGTAGTAGTATCTGCCAATTTAAGGAAACACGCTTTCCCCCACAGGCCTGCAGTCAGGAGGGTCACTGCTCTCCATTGCAAATGCCATTACTGTACACAGCAGCGCTCTCAGTGGTACACACTCATGTGCAGTGAAAACACGCAAGCTTGACAGTGCATATGTACACTAGAATGAGTATGTAGGCATGCACATGACACACACACACACACACATTTGTACAGAGATGGAGTTATTGGTGCGGAGCAGTACAAGGACTTTTAATCAATCCTGAAATAGAGCTGGGAAGGCTGGGGATGTCAGCCACAAAGTACATTATTTGTTATAATTTTATTCCTACATAGAATTCTGAATGAATTATAACTGCATTTGGAGCTCGGATTTCTTATGAAATATATATTTGTATTTGCACATGATTTTTGCTCAGCTTCCAGTGGTGAAACATGGATAATAATCTGTTTCTACATTCAAACGCTAAGAAAGAGATGGAGAACAGTAGTAAGCTGGCATGGTATGAGCCATAATGTAGAGGAGTTTTGATTCATACAATGAATGGACTTGGAGGAAATGGAAGTGCAAATGTCCTTTTCGCATTCCTTATGAAAGCCCATGCTTGCACTAGACATATTGCAGTGTTTTATCAGAAGAAAAACAAATATATATATTGACAATAATGATTGTTTATTTTCATTAGATTTACCTGAACAACTGTTATTTACTAGACTTTTCTTTTTGTTTTAAATAAACAAGTGATTACACTATGCCACAGTGCAGCATTACCTTTCACAAAATGTGAATATTACACAATTATATTCCAGAATATGTGGGCATAATGGGCATTGTGAGCATCCTTTGAAGTCCTGCATGTACTCTTTCTGCTGATACCATTCATGCACACTGATACGGAGGTACTAACCTGTAGCCAGAGTTTATCGTGCTGAGACCACTTCCCTCCAGCAGTACACTGAAACGTAGCATTCTGACCCACGTTCACCTCCACATTCTGCAGACGCAGGAAGTGAGGAGCTTTACCTGCAACAAACAATGCACACAGACACTTGTAAACATTCAGCTAGAATATTCTGTATAACCAGACAAGATACAAAAGGCTATTTTGTTGCAACAATCATACTTTAAAATTGGGGACCTCTTAAAAGGAATAAAGGACCTGATTAAATGAACTCTCTGTCTGAAAAGGTCTTTAAGCTCTCTAAAATATTAATAGTTATATAACCCTGTATTACAGCAATTGGCAAGCCACTGAAAGATGCCATTCTGTTATCAAAGTCATGGTAGATCCACAATGGATTACAATAGCAGATGCCACTGGCAATAAGAAACACAATTGCCGGAAAATGCACAACTGTATAAATCCAGTTGAAATATGTCTCTCTGTCTGAGAGGCAGGGAAATGCATGGGATAGCTGAGACAGATGAGCAGGCAGACAATGAGAGCGACGGCCAGACACTGCGTGACTTTGGCCTGGCATTGAGACCAGCCAGCGACTGGTTAATTTCATTTGGACTGTCTGCAGACAGAGATAAGCCTAACAGAGTATGCATCGATCAATTACCGATGATAATTCACTCTGACAGTCAGGTTTTCACAAATTAAACAACGTTTTTTTTCGATTTTTTTAACGTTTTGCTTTTTCCAAAACACTTCATTAATGTAGTTTGTCCTCCTAAACATGTTTGTTTTCCAGCTTGTTGTCTTTCTTCCATGATGGATACCGCTTGCTCTTTATCATGGACTCTCTCACTTGGACTAATCTGATTAGTGATTGGCACAGATGAGCTGAGAGTTTTCTTGCCAGCCGGACCATTCAGACTACCAGTATTTGTTTGTTGAATTAAAAAATAATACCAATAGCGTTGAATTGAACTGAATACATTTTTGAATGTATGTTTGGATGTCAAAAACACGATGGCAGTGATGATGTATTTTTACACGAAAGTTAGCATTGCAAGGGATTCCATGACAAAAAGCAATGGGATTTTCCATTGGATTTTGGAATATAGCAGGAATTAAGATGTGTGTCTAACACACGTTTATTCAGCAGGATAATGTACACATATTAACACCACTTTTATGATTTTTGTGTGTGTAAATCATGCGCAATCAGCCTAAGTACAAAGCTAACGTTTAGCTATAATGGAACTACATCACGGTCACATGACGCTAAGCTAAAGGTGGCTAATGTTTGGCGTGAAGATATTTAGCAGTCTCATTTAGTTTTCAAGATATATTGAAGCTTCGAACATTTACTAGTGGAATGTTTACTGCCGTATCTCATTTTGCTGAACAAAACGTAAAAATCTCTTCAGCTTGTGTTAACCAAATCTTATTCCAGGCATCTAACCAAGAACTTGTTCAACAAAATGGTTTACTTTAAAACGAGAGAACCCAAATTGGTAAAAAAAAAAAAGAATAATTCTAAGTTTTCCGACTAATTTCTGCACCACTCTGTAAGAAAAGTAATGGGAGAATAGTTAAAGGGAGTAATAATAAGTGAACATAGAGAGGTAAGTAGGCCACAGAGTGTTGCAGTCTGGAGTTTTGTGAAGCTAAGTGTTTCTGTCAGATTTGAGTGATGAAGACCCTGAGTTTGGACCTTCTTCCTGGCTCTCTGCAATCTGTCTGCAATCTGTCCTTCACACAGCCTGTGTGAGTGTGTATGTGTGTGTGAGTGTGAGTGCGCTATAAAACAGATGATGCTCAGTGGGGCTACAGTTGTGCAGGGTCAACCATTACGACACACACACACACACACACACACACACACACACACACACACACACACACACACACACACACACACACACACACACACACACACACACACACACACACACACACACACACACACACACACACACACACACACACACACACACACACACACACACACAGTCACTTACGGCAGGGGTGAGCCAGAACTCGTATGTCGTCAATGGCGATGAAACCTGGACGGCCTTGAACTGAAACGGCTTCAAATATGACCTGAGAGGGGAAGAAGGAAGCAAAACAGAAAGGAAGCAAGAAGTGTGTTAAGCCATAGTGTTCTATAAAAGAAGAAACTAAAAAAATATCTTTCCTTGCACAACTTCTCGACGGCCCTGAGAAGCTCATATAGAAACCCCAGGGGAATTTTCCACTGAAAGTCAGCAACTATTCGTCTCTACACTTCATCCCTTCATCCGTCTGTCTGTATCCTTATACCAACCACATGCCCTTCCTCCTACTCTTTCCTCACGTCTTTCTTCATCTCATTCTCCTCCTTTCTTTCTATTTCTGTCCTCCTTCCCTCTCTATCCATTCCTGATACCTCTCCTCTCAATTACTTGTTTTTGTTTTATTCTTCACTTTTTCTCTCCCAGCCCATAATTAAAAATGTGTTTCTTTACATGTTCCTTTCCACATAGCCTACTTCACAAACACGCTCAGGGTGACAGGCAGTCAGCAGGGCTGCCAAGGGGCCATGCACTTCTGACCCACACATACAGTATGTACACACACTGCACACAGTCAAATACGTCTGTGCTGTACTTGTCAGGATCCTCAACAATATAAGATGGGGCTCAGCCTGAATACTAAAGACTTCTGGGTAGACTTTACTCTTGCCCTTTCCTTCAAAAAATATATCCCCTGCTCTGGCTCGCATGTCAACTTTCTAGACATCAAAGACAGTCCTATCATTTTTTTCTTTACCGTTATTTTATGTTTTGAATACATTTTACGAGCTTGTTTCATCATATGACTACCATACTATATTTGAAAATCAACACATGTAAAAGAGGCTTAAAATAGAGGCTGTTCAGGAGAGAGAGAAATGTTTACATAAATGATTGTGTTTACCCTCCCAGTGATCTGGACTTTAATATGACAATGTTGTTGTCCTTTTAGTGAAAGGAAATGTCGTTTCTCCATGGGAAGTGACTCCTCATTAGCGAATGCATGCACACATGTCACTCTGGTTAGCATTGTGCCATGCAGCTACAGGGGTGCCTTCATTTACTGAACACAGTTCAGTCATTATAGGTAAAACACAGTCGCTTTTGTGCTGCTTCAAGAAAACATCACAGCAGGGTATATACCGCTGTACCTTGAAAGGACCGAAGCAAACACACATACATAAAGAAAGGGTCATTCAATAGCAGCATATTTGGGTTTCTTTGGTTTATACTTAACCACCACTTGCAAAAGATGACCTCTGAGTATACGTACATATAAAAAGCCTATTGTGTTATTGACTATCAAAGCACAACATGGTTTCGTGAAAATGAAAGTTTGCAGGATTCCAGTTGTATCTTCATGGTGTATTGCATTTATTGTGAGGCGCTCTTTATACAACTGTAAATTAGCATTCCATGTGTTGTTATTATGTAATTGTTTGAATTCTAAGTAGTAGGCCTTTGTTAATTTAATTCCACAGTTACTTACACATGAACTAAAGACATGGATGCCAAGTAGTTGTCCTTAAAGCTGCTATAGTCTCTACCTTGCCTCAGTTTTAATCTTAGCCTATTGTTTGTCATGTTAAAGTAATAGTGTGTAGCATATTAGTCAGCTGAAACAGATGTATATGTTTATTTTAAAATGTAAGTTCCTTTAAATGGGTGTTTTTCTTCTAAAAAGTAATACTGGTACAAATGCCTACATGCAGCTAACTTTGCAGCTAACTGTTGAGCTAAGTGTATGCTGCTAACTTACACAAGGTAAGTATCTAACTAATGTAACTATCATCAGACGCAACAACACCGCCCTAAAAGATAGTACAACCGTCAGACCTTCAATAAAATATAATAAAGGAATGTCTGTGATGCTCTATTTTTATGAGGGACACGTTTTCTAACATGTTAGCCGAAAATGTTAGCTAAACGTTATCTTACTGTTCATTAGGCATATGTCTCTCTGTGTGTGTCCCAGCTGTCAAAGGTTGTTTTAAAAGTTCACTGTTGCTCATTGCTTCTGAGAGTAGTTTGTATATGGCAAACATTTTAGCCAGCAGTAGGCTAAGGCACAGGTTTATAAAGTTAGCCAAATAAATGCTACGTATCAGTTAGGTGTTGCAGTTTCATGGTGATGGTAATGTATGACTTAGCCTAGGGTAACCAGACGTCCCCGTTTTCCGGGGACAGTCCCCGTTTGTATTGGCCTGTCCCCGGTTGAAACTGTCCCCGGAAATGTCCCCGTTTTTTTAATATACGTTAAAAACACATAGCAAGGTGAAATAAAACGTTTCATGTCAGGAAACACTGGGCAAACAGACTGTGGTCAAGCCAGCCCCCACTTCGGAAAACACACTCAAGCCAGCCGCGTTGTATTGCGGTGCGCGAATATCCTATGCATTACGGTAGAGGCCTGTAAAAACTGCCTTCAAAATAAAAGCGTTTACTCGGTCAATAACAAATATACCTAAAAACCACACCAAACATATTCATATATACTGGAGCTTAAATTAAGAAATATGTACTATAATAATGTGATCAATAATAATTTAAAACAAACTACGTATAACTACCACATTATAACTGAGTGAATGTAAAATGTAAATATACAGTTATGAAGACATATCTGATATTTCCACTGGGTGACTAATTTCTATTGATGTTGACACCATCTCACAACACTCCTAAAATAACATTACTTTCTGAAGCACAATTTAAAATGTATGCTGTTTTAAATCTCAAATTAGATCTATTGTCCATCTATATTTTGATTATTATTTATTGGAAACTGTCCATAATCAAAGAGTCATTCGAAGTCAATTAAATACTTATTTCACTTCAGGGTGATAGCAGGAAACCCCATCTAGTCAATCAGAGAAAATCAGGACAATCTGATGTAGAATTTCAAAAATAAAATACAACAACCCATTACATATGACACATGATCATGAACAACCCAGTCTCACAGCATTTGGTGTTATAGTCACAAAATGTATCTATTGATTCGTGTCCACCAACACGATGTTTCGTGTCAAACAGAACAATTTTAAAAGCAATGTAAATAATAACCAATTCGAAGAAAATACAGATTTCAGTATTTTGCGGCTCTGAGCCCCATTTCTTTTCCTCACGGGTGACAAAAAAGGTCCGACATTATACAATTTAAAATAAAAAAAATAATCGTGCCTTGATATTGAGTAAGAACATGTTTTTATGAACCACACAGCTTCTGGTCTTCCAAGACCCGACCGGACAAATATATGTGGTGCAGGCACGAAACATACTACCAATAGAAATGCATTGCTTTTTTTTTTTCATTCTGTGTGAAATGAAAAAAATGGGGAAATTGTGTTGGTGAACACGAATCAATAGATTAATTGATTCTAGAGGCAAAACTATTAAAAAGACAAACAGCCCCAGGCAGGCCAGTTCAAATATTAAATATTGTCAAATAAAATATCTGCCTGACACAGGGAATTAGGGAGTGCACTTCTTAGTGACATTAAACATATTTGGTTTGATACTGTGGTAACTACATATATACAGTATATATACTTTAGTAACTACAGTATACAAGCATATACCAATATGTCATCTTGGACAAAGAGGATAATTTGTATGCGTTTGGGTAGTGTGAGTATGTGTGTGTGTGTGTGCGTGTGCGTGTGCGTGTGCGTGTGTGTGTGTGCGTGCGTGTGTGTGTGTGTGTGTGTGTGTGTGTGTGTGTGTGTGTGTGTGTTACCTGATAGGAGTTAGGCCAGAATGTAGAAATGGCCAGCTCGGTCTTCACCCAGCCTTCAGTAACAGAAGCAGAGGTGTTCCACACGGGGTTACCCTGCGTGCCTCCATTCACCTGCAGGCACACAGTAAGAAGAAACAGAAAATAAAAAATACAAGAAAAGAGAAATACAAGTTTAAAAATATAATTTGACATTTGAACGTTTCTGAAAATAAAACTGGATAAGTTTACATTTAAAAAAAGACGTGTAATCACTGTGTTAATTAGGCGTTAGTTGGACAAATGGACAGTTTTTTGGGACATTGCTGATGCTACTGTTTCTTAACTTAGACCACATTAACGATCAACCCCATTGGGAGAAAATTGTACATTCTGAATGTATTTTATTCATTTCATTTTCGCACTAATGAGAATCTCAATTAAAGTTAAGATGGATACAATATCAAAGTTTACCAAATGTGTTAAATGAACTCTTAAATCCATAGTCGCCTGACATTGATTGATAGGTAATTGATTAGATGATTAGTTGATTCCTTAACGCATTGAGCAGTGGTTCGTTATTCCCCTTGCTCAGACTTGTTTCACTTTAAATCATAGCTTCATCCTCACATCCATACTTTGATTTCTGCTTACTAGTCTTCCTTTCAGCTCCCTCTAAATTAGCCAACTCTTTTTTAACAGCCTGTCCATCAGGGCCTTAAGACCACAATATAAAATATGAATTACAATATTCATAAACCACTGGTTCCTATTCTTAATCTAAACTGTTTGCTGTATACAACCATTTTTATGATTTGTTAATTTTAACATGCATTTGTCTCCACTGGTTTCTGTAAATAAAGATTATATTATGCCGGCTTATTTCAGTCCTGCTACAAAGAGTAAAAAAGCAAAAACCATTCTCTCAAATGCTCTTTACTAAGCTTTAGCCTACTTTATGCAATTTATTAAGCTTTACTTTATGCCATCCATTATTTTATGGAGATCAGTAATTCTTTGTTTCTTTCTATCTCAAACACACAAAGCCTTGTCTTAACACTCAATGGGACTGTGCTAACTCAATCCCTTCTTGACAGAAAACAGGGGTCATTGTTTGTGTACCTGCCTAATCTGTTCAGTCTATCAGCCTCTTCATCTATCAATCCATCCCTGCCTGTCAGTCAGTTACTCACACATACACTCAAACACACATACCTTGATGTAGACGTTGAGCGTGCCCGGGCTGGCTCCGTCCCGACTGGAGAGAGAGTACAGAAAGTCGATGCAGTGGGTGTCATTTTCCTTCAGGGTGGGCATGTAAAGGTGAGCCTTCTGCCCCGACGCCCGCCCTGACGCATTCACCACCATGAACGAACCTACAGCCACAGAAACAGGACGGAAAAGGCCAGAGAGTGTTCAAATATGATCGTAATAATGCAGGTGCAATCAGAGTAGAGATCCATGAAAGACAAAAACAATACACGGTTATTATATTTCAATGGGTCGAGGTGAACCTGTCCAAAAGCCATTGCGGGGCCCACACAAAGGTCTATGGAGACAATGCTAGTTAATGTTAGCTGTTAGCAACCGGAATGCAGTACTGTTATTGTGGGATTTATAATTAACTAACGTTTTAAATGTTAAGAGACGTCTCATTTGGTGACGTTATGATGTGTTTACGCTCTATTCAGTAATGAGTAGTTTGTCAAAAGTATATTTTAAATGTATTGAGTGTTTAAATGTAGCGTTTAGAGCATGTTTTTGGCATAAAATGTAAATAATTAAGGTAAAAAAGATAAAAGTTCTACAGTACATTTGCAAATAAATCTGAGTTTAACTTTCATCTGTGTTTTAAAAAGTTTGTAATCTTTGGATTTGACGCATCAAATTCCATCACATGTTTATAAATCTTGTTTTGTGTTCATATTTTATTCAAACCGTTTATTAGCCTTGATCAGCAAGTTTAAAACGGATTAGACTTGTTTCATTGTAATTAAACCAATGCCATCATGTATTTAGTGGTACTGATCAACATTAACTTTGTCTTTAAAATCTCCGCTGTAGCAGATATAGAATATGTCGGGAAAGGTTTCTGTACTGTTGATATGATATCAGGTCTGAGCGCCATTCCTTTCGAAGCTTGATGCACCAAAAACGCAAAAACAACTCGAGCTCTTTTATCAGCGTCTTAATGTATCCACGCCCCGAGGGTTCTGAACCACGGCAGAAAACACATTTTCTCCGTCGACTCGTGGTTAAAGTGTGTTTTAGTTTCTGGTTTATGGCACAGGACGGAGCTTTTATGGGTCGACCGGCTCCATTTGGCTGACTGCCATCGAAGAGAGTTAGAAGTGACTGGGAGACTATTTGGCAAGAGAGTATGAGAGGAGAGATACTGAATCAAGCAGGTGTGACTGTGCATTTCTAACAGTGTCTGTGTGCATGCCATGGCTACTCTATTGCTAAAGTGTGAAAAGTGTCCTGATTTCATGTAGAAGGAAAGAGAGAGTGTGTGGGTAGTGGCTGAAGAAATGTAATTGGATGATGTACCTTTTATTTTGTATAGATCTAACCTTATCAGTCAGTTTTAATTAACACAATACAGGATAGGGAAACCCTCAAAAAGCATAATAGGGATGACCACAATTCATTTATTGCTAAGGCAAAATCATATTATAGATTACATTTTTATATATAAAAAATATATTTTTTATATATATAGTTTATTTATATTTATATATATAAATAAACAAAAAATGTAATCTATAATATGATTTTTCCTTAGCAATAAATGAATAAAGTGGGCCCTATTATCCTTATATATATATATATATATATATATATAAAAAAATATGCATTTACATCAAATAAAAAATACAACAAAATGGACATATAACGTGTTCATTCAATTGCTTATGCATTTTACCAGAAACTGTTGCCTGGATGTCATGACATTTTGATTTGAAAGGTCAGTGCAGTGACTTTGAAAGAGGCAGGAATGTGCAGACTACTGTACTTGTAAGGACATGTGTTGACTTGCATGTATTTCTTATTATAACCTTAACATGACCTTAATTCTAACATTGCTCGGGAAAAAAACCCATTGTACATGTGTGGTGTATGTGTGTGGTTATTCCAACACACAGTGTTCTAGCACTACAGTTGTATGAACAGATTTCTCTCTTTTATTATCATTATTTGAATGGAGATTTTAACTTTAATGTTGTGTTCGTACTATCCTAGACAACAATGCTATACACACACATAAAATACATCATTCACTGCAAACAGACACAGGTGGCTAAAACAGATTACATCTAACACTTTGGCCTTGGCTAAATGGAGCTTATCTACAGCAGAACTGTGTGTGTGTGTGTGTGTGTGTGTGTGTGTGTGTGTGTGCGTGCGTGCGTGCGTGCGTGAGTGCGTGCGTGCGTGTGTGTGTGTGTGTGTGTGTGTGTGTGTGTGTGTGTGCGTGGGTGTTTGTGTATATGTGTGTGTTTGTGTGTAAAAAGTAATCTAGCCTGGGTGTCTAACCAGGTCTTTTTACAGTGAACCTCCTGATTACATTTCTTATTCACACATACCACCAACGTGTATACTCACACACACACACACACACACACACACACACACACACACACACACACACACACACACACACACACACACACACACACACACACACACACACACACACATACACACACACACACACACACACACACACACACACACACACGCACACACACACACACACACACACACACACACACACACACACACACACACACGCACCACGCATACAACCCGGGCAGGCGATAAGAGTGATGTTTGTTACCCAGAGACGGCTCTCACCAAGACAACTGTCACTATAGGGGAAGAGGACGTGTTACAATGGCAGTCAAAGTGAAAGAAATGACATGCACGCTCATCCATTCACACCATTTGCAGTTGTACCAAAACATGCAAAACACAGATTTACATATAATGAAATATGGTTCACACATTCTCATTCTCCCATTTCACACGCTGTTTCCCAGCTGTGAGGTCAGAGGGGAGCAATCTGCTAACTGAGAAAACCTGATGAATCTGTCTTCCGTGTCACCACACCAGAGATGGGGTCGTTACTAAAACAAAGTAATATATTACATATTACATATTACTTTTTAAAAAAGTAATATATTACATTACTTCGTTACTCTCTACATAAAGTAACTCGTTACTTTACTCGTTACTTTACTCGCAGGGCCGGCCTGCCCCTCCCTGCAGGCAGATCACGCAGACTGCTAAAGTTTCAAATGTTCTCTTTAGT
>NW_027262260.1:12500-35377 GCF_902827115.2 Pseudochaenichthys georgianus | reverse complement strand
ACACGAAACACCAGTATTTTGACATAAGACAGACTTCCCCTACTAATTGTGCCTTTTTGAAGACGTTACTTTAGAGTAGGATACTGAATATGCCTCACACTCACCTGTATGACCACGATGTTTCGTAGCACCCTCCCCAGCAGACTTTGGGACGTAGTGACGTTCGTGCTTTTCCGTGATCGCCCAATATGCCTCAGAACCATCATATAAGACATCAGAACCAGCAGGTAGAAGAGGAAGAACAGAGTAATCACGATCACGGCCAAACCAGCAGAAAGTCTTCCTCCGATCTCCACCGTTGGGCTGTAGCAAACCTCCGTACATCCAACACCAGCTTTTTTCACGCTCACCGCTTCCTTCACGGAGTAAATAACGGTGACGGGTACCACGCATCCGATAGCCACCGACCACACGACGATGCAAACTCTGTTGGCGAAGGACGTTCTCTTGAGGCGGGCGAAGAAACCGTGAGGAAGAAAGGCGACGCACCGGTTGGGTCTGGAGGCGTGGGTGTGCTGGAAGAGGAAAAGAAAGACAAGTGTTAGATGCTTTACAATAATGAAAGACATTAAGAGTAATTAAGTCTACTTGTGTGCCAGCTGTGTGAACCTGGAAATGTTGGCATTATAGTCTGTCAGGGATGGGCTGCATGCGGCCCCCACCTCCTCTTTTTGCGGCCCTCAGATTAATTTATAAACAACGTAATTCATTTTTTTTTAAAAAACATTATTTTTTATTTTTGTACTGAGGAACAGCCGAGTGCGGGCTGACGGGTGTCTGTGTGGACACTCCCCTTGTTGTGCGTCAGCAGTGCTACAAGTGTTTCAGGTTCAAGTGAGACAGCTAACGTCTGGGTAGTCTTCATGACTTCATGTGTATGTCATCTAATGGTTCATCTCAATACACACACATTTCCGTGCTTTCCAATAGTTTAAAATAGTTTTATTCCACTGTTAAATAACCTGTTCAATACAAACATGCCACTTGTAAACATTAAATACAATTTCTGTGAACTGATATTTGTTCAGTGAGTTTATGAGAGGATGTTCCCTGAGGGATTGTAAAATGTCAACGAAGATGTCAGACTTAGTATATTTGTTAATAATTACATACAACATATGGAATGTGGGTGCGTGTGTGTGTGGGTGTGTGTGTGTGTGAGGAATACCTCATTGTGAATGTGTAATATTAAGCTTTACATATACTGTATATTGATAAGAGAAGAAATAAGGGAACAGACAATTAACATTCCAATCACTGAAGAAGAAATCTTCAAGATACTTTAACGTGTGTGTGTGTGTGTGTGTGTGTGTGTGTGTGTGTGTGTGTGTGTGTGTGTGTGTGCCTGCCAAGTGAATCTGCGGCCCCCTGGTGACCAGTACATCAATTATGTGGCCCCCACCACCATCCAAGTTGCCCATCCCTGGTCTATGTGGACAGTAGTCTGAAAGTGGCTTGGCCGATTTGGACACTTTTGAAGTGGTTTTGAAGGATGACGAATCAATTTCTGACATTTGTAGGATCAAAAATGGCAGTTTTGAGTCCCCTAAAAACAAATCAAAATCCGCCCACCAGGAGTACAACTATGGCAACTTTCTTAATTTTTTTTCATTTTAACATTGGATATATATTGATTTAATAATAATAATAATATATTGGATTTATATAGCGCTTTTATAGTACCCAAAGACGCTTTACAATATGAGGGGGGGGGGGGGGGTAGATAGACTGGGGCAGGTAGACAACAGACTAAGAAAAACAACAAAAACAACAAAACACAGTGGCAGTCAGGAGGAGGTCGAAAATGAGTGGGGGGGTGTTTTACGGATAGAGAGAGGTGAAAAGATGGGTTTTGAGGCGGGACTGGAACAGAGTGAGGGACTCGGACTCACGGAGGTCTTGGGGGAGGGAGTTCCATTTGTTTAACGAATGCCTTTCTCTATAATGCAAATTGGATATTTGTATGACAACTTGTACAGATGTAATGGTGGAAACGGGAAGAACTGGTTCACACTGGTTCTGAACTGGTTCCGAACTGGTTCACACTGGTTCCGAACTGGTTCACACTGGTTCCGAACTGGTCCTGGACCTGGTTTGGTTGGAAAAGGGGTATAATAATAAATATTGATTTAGTCACACCTGTATGAGGGAGGCAAAGCGGCTCAGCGCCACCCAGGTGAGGATCATGATGCTGATGTAGATGTTGATGTGCAGAACCGGGGTGATGCCGTGAAGAACCAGCTGACACAGAGCGCTGCTCAGCGTCCAATCAGAGCCCCGCGCGTAGTAAGCGGCCAGGAAGGGAGTGGTGAGAGATAGAATCAGGTTGGAGATGCTCAGGTGAGACAGGTAGACGTGGGTGGGGGAGACGGTGGAGATACAGCGGAGAAACACCCACAAAGAGAGGATGTTCCCTGGGAGAGCGGTGAGGAAGAGGAAGGTGTAGGCAGAGGGGAGGAAGAAGAGGGTGGTGAAAGTGGGACAAAGGGAGAGAAAAGAGGAAGAGAGGGAGGAGTTATCCAGAGGGAAAGGCGACGAAATGTTCTCCATTTGATCTGAAGAGACACAACGTGACGGATGAGAAACACGTGGAGTATGTTTGTTAAAGCTCCCCTATCAAACGGGGTCTCTGATTGGCTGAAACACCAAACAGATCATTGCAGCATTACCCATAATCCCCTCTGTTTCAGCCCTGTTTCCAAAGTGCTGATTCTCTGTCTGTTACTTCAGATGAAAATAAGGAGCCCCTCCCCACGCCCCTCTGAGAGAGGTTTGGTTACAAAGAACTCAATGGAGCTCTAGAGGAGATTCAGGTGATAAGGGGGGGGGGACATGAAGAAGAGAGGACACATGTTGATGTAGAAGAGACAGGAAGAAGAGGGGACACATGTTGATGTAGAAGAGACATGAAGAAGAGGGGACACATGTTGATGTAGAAGAGACATGAAGAAGAGGGGACACATGTTGATGTAGAAGAGACAGGAAGAAGAGGGGACACATGTTGATGTAGAAGAGACATGGAGAAGAGGGGACACATGTTGATGTAGAAGAGACAGGAAGAAGAGGGGACACATGTTGATGTAGAAGAGACATGGAGAAGAGGGGACACATGGTGATGTAGAAGAGACATGAAGAAGAGGGGACACATGTTGATGTAGAAGAGACATGGAGAAGAGGGGACACATGTTGATGTAGAAGATACATGAAGAAGAGGGGACACATGTTGATGTAGACGAGACATGAAGAAGAGGGGACACATGTTGATGTAGAAGAGACATGAAGAAGAGGGGACACATGGTGATGTAGAAGAGACATGGAGAAGAGGGGACACATGTTGATGTAGAAGAGACATGAAGAAGAGGGGACACATGTTGATGTAGAAGAGACATGGAGAAGCGGGGACACATGTTGATGTAGAAGAGACATGGAGAAGAGGGGACACATGTTGATGTAGAAGAGACATGGAGAAGAGGGGACACATGTTTAAAGCATCGGAAAAAACTATTTTTCCGATGTTGTTTTTTTTTAACTTGAAATATCTTCTTTATTTTAATTTGATATGCCGAACAAACATAACTATTGTTAGGCAGATTCAGAAAGAGGAACATGTTGCATACAACTGACATATTTCAATCTAGAAATAATACCTTGAAACGTTTTAGAAATGCTCGGACGTTGGTCAAGCATCTATGTTGTCGATGAATTGTCTGAGACATTGTAAAAGCATCTTATCGATGTCTGTATGTTGAATTTAAATCCAAGCAATCTAAAATGTGTATTCAGATGTCAAATCAAAATGCTTAAAAAAACCCTCCGATTATTATTTGCATCTAAAACCCTTTGCTCCTGTCTTGTACCGTTAATCTGCCTCTCTATAAGCGAAGGTGCAATCATTCGTATACGTACCTCTAGCAGGAGCTCCGTCCAGGTCATTGGAGAGCAAGCGGCTTCTTCAAATGTTATATTCAGAACAGCTCTCCGGCTCCATGTGAATCTTCTCTCAGACTTCCTGCTTGTTAGGGTGCTTCAGGGTTCGTCTCATCAGCTGCTCTCATGTAGCACGACATGTTGGCGTCTCTCTCGCTATTTCAGGTTCCACTTCCTCAGTTACGCCGTGTGTTGATGAGAGATGTGGTTTAAGAGGTAGGTCAGGCTGAGGCGCGTGAGTATTTTAGTACATGAGATGTGTGGTGCAGCGCTGTATCAACAGCTGGTGACACTTTTTAAAGTACGAATAATGCATATCTTAGAGACGCCCTGTTTACTTCCCTGTAGTGTGTGATCTATTGGCTATAGCGCTCCATCACATTGTACTTGATAGGCTAAGGGGGCGGGACAGCTCTAAGCTTTTGACCAATCACAACAGAGCCGAACATACATACAACTGGACATCAGCAGGAGAGGACTCTTTAAAGTAGAGACACTACATACTGATATACACCTGAACATCAGCAGGAGAGGACTCTTTAAAGTAGAGACACTACATACTGATATACACCTGAACATCAGCAGGAGAGGACTCTTTAAAGTAGAGACACTACATGCTGATATACACCTGAACATCAGCAGGAGAGGACTCTTTAAAGTAGAGACACTACATACTGATATACACCTGAACATCAGCAGGAGAGGACTCTTTAAAGTAGAGACACTACATACTGATATACACCTGAACATCAGCAGGAGAGGACTCTTTAAAGTAGAGATACTACATAGCTGATATACACCTGAACATCAGCAGGAGAGGACTCTTTAAAGTAGAGACACTACATACTGATATACACCTGAACATCAGCAGGAGAGGACTCTTTAAAGTAGAGACACTACATACTGATATACACCTGAACATCAGCAGGAGAGGACTCTTTAAAGTAGAGACTACTACATACTGATATACACCTGAACATCAGCAGGAGAGGACTCTTTAAAGTAGAGACACTACATACTGATATACACCTGAACATCAGCAGGAGAGGACTCTTTAAAGTAGAGACACTACATACTGATATACACCTGAACATCAGCAGGAGAGGACTCTTTAAAGTAGAGACACTACATACTGATATACACCTGATCATCAGCAGGAGAGGACTCTTTAAAGTAGAGACACTACATACTGATATACACCCTGAACATCAGCAGGAGAGGACTCTTTAAAGTAGAGACACTACATACTGATATACACCTGAACATCAGCAGGAGAGGACTCTTTAAAGTAGAGACACTACATACTGATATACACCTGAACATCAGCAGGAGAGGACTCTTTAAAGTAGAGACACTACATACTGATATACACCTGAACATCAGCAGGAGAGGACTCTTTAAAGTAGAGACACTACATACTGATATACACCTGAACATCAGCAGGAGAGGACTCTTTAAAGTAGAGACACTACATACTGATATACACCTGAACATCATCAGGAGAGGACTCTTTAAAGTAGAGACACTACATACTGATATACACCTGAACATCAGCAGGAGAGGACTCTTTAAAGTAGAGACACTACATACTGATATACACCTGAACATCAGCAGGAGAGGACTCTTTAAAGTAGAGACACTACATACTGATATACACCTGAACATCAGCAGGAGAGGACTCTTTAAAGTAGAGACTCTACATACTGATATACACCTGAACATCAGCAGGAGAGGACTCTTTAAAGTAGAGACACTACATACTGATATACACCTGAACATCAGCAGGAGAGGACTCTTTAAAGTAGAGACACTACATACTGATATACACCTGAACATCAGCAGGAGAGGACTCTTTAAAGTAGAGACACTACATACTGATATACACCTGATCATCAGCAGGTGAGGACTCTTTAAAGTAGAGACACTACATACTGATATACACCTGAACATCAGCAGGAGAGGACTCTTTAAAGTAGAGACACTACATACTGATATACACCTGATCATCAGCAGGAGAGGACTCTTTAAAGTAGAGACACTACATACTGATATACACCTGAACATCAGCAGGAGAGGACTCTTTAAAGTAGAGACACTACATACTGATATACACCTGAACATCAGCAGGAGAGGACTCTTTAAAGTAGAGACACTACATACTGATATACACCTGAACATCAGCAGGAGAGGACTCTTTAAAGTAGAGACACTACATACTGATATACATCTGAACATCAGCAGGAGAGGACTCTTTAAAGTAGAGACACTACATACTGATATACACCTGAACATCAGCAGGAGAGGACTCTTTAAAGTAGAGACACTACATACTGATATACACCTGGACATCAGCAGGAGAGGACTCTTTAAAGGAGAGACACTACATACTGATATACACCTGGACATCAGCAGGAGAGGACTCTTTAAAGTAGAGACACTACATACTGATATACACCTGAACATCAGCAGGAGAGGACTCTTTAAAGTAGAGACACTACATACTGATACACACCTGAACATCAGCAGGAGAGGACTCTTTAAAGTAGAGACACTACATACTGATATACACCTGGACATCAGCAGGAGAGGACTCTTTAAAGTAGAGACACTACACACTGATATACACCTGGACATCAGCAGGAGAGGACTCTTTAAAGTAGAGTCACTACATACTGATATACACCTGGACATCAGCAGGAGAGGACTCTTTAAAGTAGAGACACTACATACTGATATACACCTGAACATGTATTTAAATGTGTGAATACATTTTAGGCTTCTCAGATACCCTCTTCTTTATTAAGGCAGAGGTCAAACTAACTAATACTGCAGTGTGGAAATACTCTTATATACACATTGCTAAGTACCTGTTCCTCCTCTAGATGGCGCTGTTGTTCTAGTTCTATTTTTGGAGCATATTCTCCTCCCTTCTGTCAAACTGCAGATAATGATTGACACACATGACACCAACTAGAATGACGTAGTAAATAAAAACAACCTGTCGTCACCCTCCTGAGTATGAAAGCATGTTCTTTACATATCAGAGGAGCTCCTGACTTTCACGCAGTGTGTTTTATGTTTCTGTCGGTGACGTCAGACGCTTTAATCCCAGTAAAAGCTCCTCTGGGTTTTCTGTGAGCTTGTGATCTTTGTAATTTGTCGTGAAAGTCCAGGCTTTGAAGTCGCCTGCAAATTATTTCCTTTCACATTTGCGTGAAGGAAAAATGTCACACATTATCTGCCGGGTTCGGTTGCTTTTATTCCAGCAGTACTTGATCTCAGATTCCGTAAAAATCATTTTCTTGGTGATCCCAATTTTATGATAGTGTCTTGTTCCACTAATGTACACAGTGGGAAATATGAAATTAACTTTACCTGCAACATAAGGTCCCTTTACTTCGATCCAGACTGAAATCGTTTTTGATGTATTGCCATGAAATATGGAGAAAATGAAGCATTGCACCACCAGCAGGTCACAGAGTTAAGCATTTGTTTTGCAGTTTGACACAATAAATATGGCATTTTTGTGACAAAATGACAGAATAGCTATACACGTTTGACTCATTTATCTCATACATATAGTTTATTCACTCAAAATGGTGATGTGAAGTCATGTGACCGTGCTGTAGTTCCTTTATAGCCCAACATTAGCCTCCTGTAGCTTAGCGGTGGTGACGTGAAGTCATGTGACCGTGCTGTTTCCTTTATAGCCCAACATTAGCCACCTTTAGCTTAGCGGTGGTAACATGAAGTCATGTGACCGTGCTGTAGTTTTTTTATAGCCCAATATTAGCCTCCTTTAGCTTAGCGGTGGAGACGTGAAGTCATGTGACCGTGCTGTAGTTCCTTTATAGCCCAACATTAGCCACCTTTAACTTAGCGGTGGTGACGTGAAGTCATGTGACCGTGCTGTTTCCTTTATAGCCCAACATTAGCCACCTTTAGCTTAGCGGTGGTAACATGAAGTCATGTGACCGTGCTGTAGTTTCTTTATAGCCCAACATTAGCCGCCTTTAGCTTAGCGGTGGTAACATGAAGTCATGTGACCATGCTGTAGTTCCTTTATAGCCCAACATTAGCCACCTTTAGCTTAGCGGTGGTGACGTGAACTCATGTGACCATGCTGTAGTTTCTTTATAGCCCAACATTAGCCGCCTTTAGCTTAGCGGTGGTGACGTTGTGAAGTCATGTGACCGTGCTGTAGTTCCTTTATAGCCCAACATTAGCCACCTTTAGCTTAGCGGTGGTGACGTGAACTCATGTGACCATGCTGTAGTTACTTTATAGCCCAACATTAGCCACCTTTAGCTTAGCGGTGGTGACGTGAAGTCATGTGACCGTGCTGTAGTTCCTTTATAGCCCAACATTAGCCACCTTTAGCTTAGCGGTGGTGACGTGAAGTCTTGTGACCGTGCTGTAGTTTCTTTATAGCCCAATATTAGCCACCTTTAGCTTAGCGGTGGAGACGTGAAGTCATGTGACCGTGCTGTAGTTTCTTTATAGCCCAATATTAGCCACCTTTAGCTTAGCAGTGGAGACGTGAAGTCATGTGACCGTGCTGTAGTTCCTTTATAGCCCAACATTAGCCACCTTTAGCTTAGCGGTGGTGACGTGAAGTCATGTGACCGTGCTGTAGTTCCTTTATAGCCCAACATTAGCCACCTTTAGCTTAGCGGTGGTGACGTGAAGTCTTGTGACCGTGCTGTAGTTTCTTTATAGCCCAATATTAGCCACCTTTAGCTTAGCGGTGGAGACGTGAAGTCATGTGACCGTGCTGTAGTTTCTTTATAGCCCAATATTAGCCACCTTTAGCTTAGCGGTGGTGACGTGAAGTCTTGTGACCGTGCTGTAGTTTCTTTATAGCCCAATATTAGCCACCTTTAGCTTAGCAGTGGAGACGTGAAGTCATGTGACCGTGCTGTAGTTCCTTTTATAGCAGGGGTGTCAAACTCAAATACACAGTGGGCCAAAATTAAAAAAAGGGTACTAGTGGAGGGCCGGACTGGTTCAATGTTTATTGCAAAACGTATTGAAATGAACTTATTGCACATATTAAAGCTGGAACTCACAAAGCTTAAATGATTGCCTATAAAAACAACATTAAACATTAAATAATCAGCTGCATTCATTTCTTATGAGTACATTTCTCCACAGGCCGACAACAGCTTCAACAAAACTATTCCCTCAGAGAGAAACAATACATGCCCTGTTGTCGTGAGAGAAAGTGCAGAAGGAAGCATCCATTGAACTCAGTGTGCTGCTCTGGGATGCTAGCTCAGACACTTGGCGTCTCATCTCGGGTGCAAGGTCATCAATGTTTGGGCTCAGGCTCTGAGCGGGGGAGACCCTCAGGATGGAGTGAAGGTGCAATATACCGGCGGGCCAGATCTAAAAGGAATTTGAAATTATCCTGCGGGCCGAAATTAAATCCACCACGGGCCTGATTTGGCCCCCGGGCCTCGAGTTTGACACATGTGCTTTATAGCCCAACATTAGCTACCTTTAGCTTGTTTATGTATTGAGGCCGCCCCCCGGATGCTATCTTGGTCTACTTTAATACGTCATCACTGGGTTGTCTCGTCCTTTAATTGGCTGCTTAAGTTTATGTTCACCTGTCCTCTCTCTGACCTAAAGTTCTCCACCGTGGAGCTGCTACCGCTAACCCCATTAGCATCTCGCACACAGAACACGCTGCTCACCAGGCGCAGAACCTCCTTCCTCACAGACGAAGACAACAGGAAGTACATGACGGGGTCCAGGCAGCTGTTCAGGGCCGAGAAAAGCAATGCCACCTCGTTAGCTTTATCTGCCACGTCCCTCCAGATACACGCCGTATCTGTGATCTGCGTTTTTATGTAGAAAACCCGGACGATGTGATATGGGACGAAGCAGACGGTGAAGAGGAAGAGGATGAAGAAGGACTTTCTGGCGGTGCGTTTGTATCGGGCCGCGTTGGGAAGGTCTGGTTTCTCCTTTGATCTCCTTTGGAGTTTGAGGGCGATCTTGGCGTAAGAAACCACCAGAGAGACAAAGACCAGCCAGAAGAGAACCAGCATGCAGATGTTGATGTAGGCTTTCCACTTCGCGTCGTGAAGAAGCTTGTAGTGGAAACATCTGGAGGCAGAAAACAGGGTCGAAATGAGTCAGGATAAATAATTGTATTGGCTGATAACTTGTCAAAAACATATCCCAGTCCTCAGCCTTCCAGCATATTCAATCCCTGACCTATTTACTTCAAAATCAGACGTTTATTTTAAAGACAGACCAAGATAAAAATATTTTTATAGTGTTATCAATCTGCAGACCACACTCGGGACGGACAGACGTGCAATAGATGTCGTGTGTAAATTGAAAAGATACTACATTTACTACATAGGTAGTCCAAATGCTTGTGTCTATGGTTAAGAAGCTGAATCCAGGTGGATGTCAACAATCCTCTGGGAATAACTACTTTTATTGGCTGATAACTTGTCGAAAAACATACTGCATTTCAGAGGAGAGTCCACAGCCAATCAGCGTCTTCAATCTCTGACTTAATTGCTTCACAACCAAGCGGGTTTTTTTAAAGACAGACCAAGATAAAGAATTGTTTATAGTGTTGCCAATCTGCAGACCGCACTGAAGCTGGTACATTTAAGTCTGTGCTTTTTACACTTTTATAAAATCCTTATTCCTAGTTTCTTAGGTATGTGTGCGAGGGTAAAGGTCGCACAGTTTAACATGTGTTCTACATTATACATTAAACAGGCATTGAGTTTCAGGAGACTGAAGCTGTGAAAGAGCCTGCACAACTTTACTGGATCGATACAAAACTAATACTTCATTACCGTAATTAAGTTCATTTTTCTGGTATCAGTACTTTACTCCACTACTTATTTTTCTGAATACTTTTTACTTCTCACATGTTGAACTCAAATACCTGTACTTTCTACTTCTCACATTTTTAACACAAATACCTGTACTTTCTACTTCTTACATGTTGAACACAAATACCTGTACTTTCTACTCCTTACATGTTGAACACAAATACCTGTACTTTCTACTTCTTACATGTTGAACTCAAATACCTGTACTTTCTACTTCTTACATGTTGAACTCAAATACCTGTACTTTCTACTTCTTACATGTTGAACTCAAATACCTGTACTTTCTACTTCTCACATGTTGAACTCAAATACCTGTACTTTCTACTTCTCACATGTTGAACTCAAATACCTGTACTTTCTACTTCTTACATGTTGAACTCAAATACCTGTACTTTCTACTTCTTACATGTTAGAACCCAAATACCTGTACTTTCTACTTCTCACATGTTGAACTCAAATACCTGTACTTTCTACTTCTCACATGTTGAACTCAAATACCTGTACTTTCTACTTCTCACATGTTGAACTCAAATACCTGTACTTTCTACTTCTTACATGTTGAACACAAATACCTGTACTTTCTACTTCTCACATGTTGAACTCAAATACCTGTACTTTCTACTTCTCACATGTTGAACTCAAATACCTGTACTTTCTACTTCTCACATGTTGAACTCAAATACCTGTACTTTCTACTTCTTACATGTTGAACACAAATACCTGTACTTTCTACTTCTCACATGTTGAACTCAAATACCTGTACTTTCTACTTCTCACATGTTGAACTCAAATACCTGTACTTTCTACTTCTTACATGTTGAACACAAATACCTGTACTTTCTACTTCTCACATGTTGAACTCAAATACCTGTACTTTCTACTTCTCACATGTTGAACTCAAATACCTGTACTTTCTACTTCTCACATGTTGAACTCAAATACCTGTACTTTCTACTTCTTACATGTTGAACTCAAATACCTGTACTTTCTACTTCTTACATGTTGAACTCAAATACCTGTACTTTCTACTTCTCACATGTTGAACTCAAATACCTGTACTTTCTACTTCTCACATGTTGAACTCAAATACCTGTACTTTCTACTTCTTACATGTTGAACACAAATACCTGTACTTTCTACTTCTCACATGTTGAACTCAAATACCTGTACTTTCTACTTCTCACATGTTGAACTCAAATACCTGTACTTTCTACTTCTCACATGTTGAACTCAAATACCTGTACTTTCTACTTCTTACATGTTGAACACAAATACCTGTACTTTCTACTTCTCACATGTTGAACTCAAATACCTGTACTTTCTACTTCTTACATGTTGAACTCAAATACCTGTACTTTCTACTTCTTACATGTTGAACTCAAATACCTGTACTTTCTACTTCTTACATGTTGAACTCAAAT
The DNA here is from genome assembly GCF_902827115.2 of Pseudochaenichthys georgianus. Classification (NCBI taxonomy): domain Eukaryota; kingdom Metazoa; phylum Chordata; class Actinopteri; order Perciformes; family Channichthyidae; genus Pseudochaenichthys; species Pseudochaenichthys georgianus. The sequence goes on along the minus strand of NW_027262260.1, from coordinate 23,163 downwards.
ACCTGTACTTTCTACTTCTTACATGTTGAACTCAAATACCTGTACTTTCTACTTCTCACATGTTGAACTCAAATACCTGTACTTTCTACTTCTCACATGTTGAACTCAAATACCTGTACTTTCTACTTCTCACATGTTGAACTCAAATACCTGTACTTTCTACTTCTTACATGTTGAACTCAAATACCTGTACTTTCTACTTCTTACATGTTGAACTCAAATACCTGTACTTTCTACTTCTTACATGTTGAACTCAAATACCTGTACTTTCTACTTCTTACATGTTGAACCCAAATACCTGTACTTTCTACTTCTTACATGTTGAACCCAAATACCTGTACTTTCTACTTCTTACATGTTGAACACAAATACCTGTACTCTCTACTTCATACATTTCCCAAACAGCTGGTTCCTTTAGTCTGAATGTGTGTCTGGTGCGTGGTCATTATTCTTTAGAGTCACTGCGTGCCTATTGGTTGGAACACGATCCGTGTATCCATCACTTCCTGGTCTTCTCTAAAGAAGAGGGACCAATGGAAACGTTGTCATGTAGCCGTTGGTCAGCATGGAAACATTCATTAGCTAACAATGACATTATTGTTCTATTGATATAAAGGGAGGTCAGGTACTCTTTAAAACAGCTGCTAGCTATGGGTACTTTTTACTGAAGTACACTTCAAAGCCTCTTTACTTTGACTTGAGTAAAGAAGTTTAGTCAGTACTTCTACTTTCACCAGAGTATTTTTATACACGAGTATCTGTACCTCTACTTGAGTAAAGGATGTGTGTACTTCTACTTGAGTAAAGGATGTGTGTACTTCTACTTGAGTAAAGGATGTGTGTACTTCTACTTGAGTAAAGGATGTGTGTACTTCTACTTGAGTAAAGGATGTGTGTACTCTTGCCATCTCTGCTGCTTGGACCAATACAAAAGAAAGTAGAATTCTGTGACCCACCTGTCTTGCTCAGAGTGGTTTTTCGACACCATGAACACCGTGGTGAAAGTGAAGGCGATGATCCAAACCCCCGCACACAGAAACCAGCTCCCCCTGGTGGACCGCAGCCTTGACTGCACCCCCGTCCCTCTGTGGATCTTCAGGTACCGATCCACGCTGATCAGACCCAGCAAAGTGACGCTTATATACATGTTCATATAGAAAAAATTCCCTACTACTTTACACAGCGTGGGTCCAAGCGTCCACTCGTTCCCTCGGCTGTGATAAAAGATTCTGAACGGCAAACACACAACCAGCAACAGATCAGCGAACGCAACGTTTATGAGGAACACGCGCACAGAGTTCTTCTTGGAGCTCACGCAGAAGAAGACCCATAAAGCCACGAGGTTCCCAACGAGTCCCAGGATGAAGATTATAGAGTAGAGAACCGCCAAAGGGCTCTGAAGCGCCTTCGGATCCACACAGGACGCGTTGTCGGGATTCAGGGAACCGTTGGGAGTCTGGGAAGAGATGTTTGTGGTCATGGTGGCTTCTGTGATGGTCGTTCCTAGAAAATAAAGAAACAGAAATGCTTTATTGTGGGGGATATTTACGGAGTTACAGCAGCAAAGGGACAGTGCAGCTAAAATTAGACATTTAAGTACATTTGATTGTGTTGAAACTTTTATACTAAGCCACTTAAAGTGAGTGCAATACACCATGAAGATCAAACTCGGACAACGTAATGCTATGGGCTCAGAACAGGCTCATAATACACACATGCACACAGCAGGATTCAAACTTGTATTTCCGGATCCACACTTGTGTTGTTCAATGCACACACAAATGTATTCCGTTTCATATACATGTAAATAAAATCCAAATACAGAAAAAAGTTTTACATGTGTATTTTTGATCCTCACATATTAGTTTTCTGTTTAAATCCCTGAACCTGCAACACAACCCGCTTTCTGTGCACGGATCGCTGTGCATTCGTGTGTGGGTTTTTCCCTGACGGTCAGCCGATTCGTACTTGTAATTTGTTCTATCTATAGCCAATCAGATGTCTCCTCCATTCTAAACCAATCACATGAGCGCACCCCCATGTAAAACTTTTTTCTGTATTTGGATTTTATTTACATGTATATGAAACGGAATACATTTGTGTGTGCATTGAACAACACAAGTGTGGATCTGGAAATACAAGTGTGAATCCTTCCCCATATGATCCTGCAAGTACATTTGCTTCAAAGCCATATTACTTTGAAGTGCTGGTTTATTAGTCTCAATGTACCTAAATATAGTAAAGTGCTACACGTTTGATCTATTACGTCTAATAGCCAAGGTGCAGCTAAACAAAGAGAAAAACATGTGCAATACTTTATTTGAGGTTTTGTGACAGTTGCTCAATACACACATAATATATTAATAATAAAATAAAATGAGTTAAATCATTTGAATTAAATTATATAAATAAAAGAAATATAATAATAATTCTAGTATATGTCTAAAATAATAATAATACAATTATCATGAAATATTATAAAAGTATTACTTTAATTATATTATTAATACATTATTTACTATGATTATTAGGTTAAATAAAAATCGTGATAATGCATTATTTTAATTATTATTATTATAGTAGAAATAAAAGACGGTTTACAAGCAAATAAAGAAAATAACATACATTTAGAAAGTCCTAAGTGGAGGAAGTAGGAGAAGACGGGTAGAGGATATAACAGAAATATACTACATACACAGTTATGTTTCAAATAAGTGAGAGTTCAAATGGAAAATAAAGATTAAAATATTGATTTAAAATGCAGAAAAAAAATGCAGCAAAGTCCCAATACATTTTAAAAATAAAATAAAGACTACGTCGATCAAAACACCTGGCAAGGAAATGGATTATTATACATTCAATAAACGTTAAAACATCAATGCTAAAAGGACTTTAAGGTCTGTATAGGCTGACATAGATTAGCCATCACAGAAAGCGTGTAGTAATCCAACACACAGATAACTCTGAGTATCTGTGCATGTGATGCTATCTTGGAGTTATGTAAAACAGATGAGTTTGCATGCATTTCGCAGAAGTTCTGCAGAATCATTCCATCAGAAACAGAAATACAACCCGCAGCAGGAAGCCCTTATCTCGCAGCCTGAGCAACAAGATACAAACATGTTGCTGATGTGTAAGCGACGTACTCACCTAATCATCGAAGTCCATTAAAACACGTTCTTTCTTCTTGCACTTCTTCCCGTCTTTCCCGAGTTTACCCCCTCGAGTTTAATCCATCTGAAGAACTCTCCAACATGTCCTCGTAAAGTTCACGATGCTTCCCGTCTGTCATCGCGTGCAGAACTCTGTGTTTCATCCAACTCCTTTTGTTTCCTCTCTGTGAGCAAACCTCCCCCGCAGCGCCGAGGACAGAAATACCAAGCGTTTCTAAAATGCAACGTGTGGTTTATGTACGGAGGAAAGTTAAAGCTGTGGTCAGCCCGCCTCTTTCTGCCGAATTCAGATTGAGACAGAAAGACAGGGAGGGGTTTGAGCAGATCACAGAGCATCCGCTGGTGATCTAAAAACACAATCAGTGGGGGGAAGTATCTACCTTTCAGCAGCGTGCAGTTATCACGCTCCACATACGCTGCGACTCTGACGACACTGAAGTCCAGGCTGACGACGCTTCTGTTTGCCGTTGCTTTTAATTGAACTATTCACATCTCACGCTGCACTGTTCCTTTTGTTATTCATGTTTTATGATCTTTGCTTGTTAGTGTTTTTAAGGCCATTTTATAATATGTTTCTTAATATCTTTCATGTTTGTGAAGCACTTTGAATTGCCTTGTGTTGAAAGGTGCTATATACATAAACTCGCCTTGCCTTATATTGACTTCCATTAGTTCAGATAACACGTCATATTTATGTTTGAGGAGTTTAAAGAGAGACTTGGTTGTTGGTTGAAGAGGCCCTATTGTGCTCGTGTGGGTTTGCCTCTCCTGGTGCGTGTTATATAGGTTTCAGTGCATGTAAATGGGCTGCAAAAGCTACAATCCCTGTTTTCCCTCGAGGGGGGAGTTTGTGGACTCCTTTGTTTACTTCCTGAACAAAGTGACATCACTACAGAACACTCACACTCCTATTGGCTAGCGCTCCAACACATTGTACCTGATAGGCTAAGGGGCGGGACATCTCTGAGCGGTTCTCCAATCACAACAGAGCCAGCCAGCTAACCAATCAGAGCAGACTGGGCTCTGGTTTCAGACAGAGGGTGAAAAGAGGTGCTGCAGCACAGGCAGTATGAGAACAATAAAGAGCTTTTTGAACATGAAAGCGTGAAGACATGTCAATGGTCGATCTGAACAAAATAATAATGAGAAAAATGGCTTCTTTAATTGAGTTGCTTCACCCGGGGTTGCAGTTATTAAACCATCCTTCAGTACAAATGTGACATTGTGGGACTTTCTTCCAACCCTAGGCTAGAAGCGTGTTCTGCTTAAATTACATTTGCAAGTCGATTAGTTTTTCCTCAAGGAATCCCTGTATTTCTTCCAGTTTCTGTCGTGCAGATAAAACATCTTGTTCAGAAGCAAATCTTGTATGAAATCAGCAAATGATATCTAAAACCAACTGAAGACCTGAATGTGAATCTGTCCTCTCTGATCCTCCTCCTGTGCGAGGTCGTGGTTTTGGGAGTGTCTTTCACATGTGTGTTATTTATAGGAGGGTGTCTCTCTCTAATCAGGACTAACACGCTTTACATCTCTCTCCCTCTCTCCCTCTCCCTCTCCCTCTCCCTCTCTCTCTCTCTCTCTCTCTCTCTGCTTCTCAGCCTCACTGCGTGCTGCTCGCCTCCAAAGAGAACTCGGCTCCGGTGAAACTCGGAGGATTCGGAGTCGCCATCCAGCTGGGAGAGTCTGGGCTGGTGGCTGGAGGTACAGGACACACACCTGCACACACACACCTGCACACACACATCTGCACACACATCTGCACACACATCTGCACACACATCTGAACACACACCTGCACACACACACCTGCACACACATCTGCACACATACATTAATTGCGTTTATATATACATTTTTCTTATTACATTTTTGTTTTTGATTATTTCATTAATCAGGGAAAGTGTACATTAATAAGAGTTAGCCAATATAATATTTGTTAACTCTAGTCCATTGAAATGTTGTTAAGAATCACGCAAAAAACTAAAATAAACGTTAATTAAAATCTATAAAAACATGCAGTATAGAGGCTCAACATACAGGACATACATGCCCACAATAAAGACCTATGAAGAACCAGCACGTCTGGCCTTTCTGTGTGACTCGCCAGTGAAGCCTCAAAAGGAGCTAACCGCTCTGAGGCCAAAAAACCCTGACATTTGTTCATTAAACAATTAAAATAGAGGCGTGAGAAAAAGCTCAGTTTGAGTGAGTAAAAGTCCCAGTGTTGGTTAGCCTCATAAACACATTGCTGTTTTTATTGACCAATCAAATTAAAGTACAGACTCCAAAAAGTGCAGTAATCAAAACGTGTCGGGAGACAAACAAGTCAATTAAAGACCTTCATATATGTGTGTGTATTCCTTCGAGAAATCTACAGCTGCGATGATTCATTCAAACTATCGATTCTCTTCCCGTTGCCCATTACAAACCAGAACATGACATTTGAGATGTAAACCTTGATGTGACTCACGTTATGAAGGAGAAGGAAATCCACCTTTAGTTTCTCTCTGGTTTTTAACAATGCATTCATAAAAAGGGAACAGATATTCTCCAAGTGCAGCAGAAACACTTCCTGATTCTCCAACGTCAGCTCTTTAACCTTATTTAGTAAACACTTTCAACAAATATGCAGCCCAAAACGCTTCACATACAGACTTACAGATGCCATGATAATATGTTGGGAGAAAGAGCAACATTTAAGAAGACGTGTGCAAGGCTTAAAGGTGGGGTAGGTAATTCACTTCAGAAACACTTGTTATATTCCATGGAATGCTCTTAACATCCCGATAGCAATGAATATATTAAATGCTTTGACAATAAATACATAAAAAAATATCATCAGTGGAAGCCGTGGCGCTGTAAAAAGCACGACCAATCATCTGAGCCGGCTAAAGTAACTGGATGGCCTACCTGCCTGTCAGCCTTCCATCGGGGCACACACTTATCTCGTGCCCTCATTGGTCATGTGCGCGTTCGTGTGTGTTGGAGGAGGGGCTCTGTGAGGAAGTCTGAAGGAAGGGGCCGATCTGTTCCGGTTGCATACTTTCAAATTCTAGCGAACTCGAGCTGGTTTCTCCATTCTTACCCCACCTTTAAATCTGCACTAAAATGTCAATAAATACACTAAAGATAAGGGAGTAAAGCTAAGATATAATACCGTCACAAGGACCGATACACGAAAACATTCCTGCAATAACTTTATACAACAAATCTCCTCACACTGTACATTTTACATTTATGTTCAATTGAATATTAAATATTCCATTCCTTACACACTTAATGTTTATATAATACCCTGCTTTATATTTTGTTACTGTAAATTTGTATTTAAAAATGTATATTGATTTTTTTTTGTAATGCTATTTTATTTCTATTTGAGATGTTTACATTTTGGAATGTACTGCTTTCAGACGTAGTTAATTATGAAGTTATTACCCTATCTGATAATATTCCAATGCAGAGGCAATAATGTAATATAATACATTATTTTATATATATGTATATTTATGTAGTCTTAAAGTTACAACCGGCCCTTTGAGTGCAACCATAATGTTGATGTGGCCCGCGATCAGAGATGTCAAAAGTACACACATCCTTTACTCAAGTAGAAGTACAGATACTCGTGTTTAAAAATACTCTGGTGAAAGTAGAAGTACTGACTAAACTTCTTTACTCAAGTAAAAGTAAAGAGGCTTTGAAGTGTACTTCAGTAGAAAGTACCCATAGCTAGCAGCTGTTTTAAAGAGTACCTGACCTCCCTTTATATCAATAGAACAATAATGTCATTGTTAGCTAATGAATGTTTCCATGCTGAACAACGGCAACATGACAACGTTTCCATTGGTCCCTCTTCTTTAGAGAAGACCAGGAAGTGATGGATACACGGATCGTGTTCCAACCAATAGGCACGCAGTGACTCTAAAGAATAATAATCACGCACCAACACACATTCAGACTAAAGGAACCAGCTGTTTGGAACATGAGAGAAGTAGAAAGTACAGATATTTGAGTTCAATATGAGAGAAGTAGAAAGTACAGGTATTTGAGTTCAACATGTAAGAAGTAGAAAGTACAGGTATTTGAGTTCAACATGTAAGAAGTAGAAAGTACAGGTATTTGTGTTCAACATGTAAGAAGTAGAAAGTACAGGTATTTGAGTTCAACATGTAAGAAGTAGAAAGTACAGGTATTTGAGTTCAACATGTAAGAAGTAGAAAGTACAGGTATTTGAGTTCAACATGGAAGAAGTCAAAGTAAAAAGTCGTCAGAAAAATAAGTAGTGGAGTAAAGTACTCATATAAAAAAAATGTACTTAAGTACAGTAACAAAATATTTGTACTCCACTACCTACCACCTCAGTTTGACCCCCCTGCTCTATATGAATACGCTGGGATCACCTGACATTTATAAATATTAAATCCCCCCTCCTCTGTGCTGCAGGTCGGGTGGGGACCCCTCACTTCATGGCCCCCGAGGTGGTGAAGAGGGAGCCCTACGGGAAGCCTGTGGATGTGTGGGGGTGCGGAGTCATCTGCTTCATCCTGCTCTCTGGCTGCCTGCCTTTCTACGGCACCAAGGAGAGGCTGTTCGAGGTCATATGCAGAGGAAAATACAAGGTCAGAGGCCAACAGGTAGTGCTTTAGTCAAGACCACATGGACAGAAAACCAGTTATGACCAAGACTGGAGTGAAACAAGACCGAGACAAGACTTTAAGAGGTTGAGACTAAGTCAAGACCAAGTCATGACCAATACTTTAAGAGGTTGAGACCAAGTCAAGACCAAGACTTTAAGAGATCGAGACCAAGTCAAGACCAAGAATTTAAGAGGTCGAAACCAAGTCAAGACCTTAAGAGATCGAGACCAAGTCAAGACCAAGACTTTAATAGATCGATACCAAGTCAAGACCAAGACTTTAAGAGGTCAAGACCAAGTCAAGACCATGACCAAGACTTTAAAAGACTTTAAAAGACTGAGACCTAGTCAAGACCAAGACTTTAAAAGACCGAGACCTAGTCAAGACCAATACTTTAAGAGGTCAAGACCAAGACTTTAAGAGACCGAGTCCTAGTCAAGACCAAAGACTTTAAGAGATCGAGACCTAGTCGAGACCAAGACTTTAAGAGGTCAAGACCGAGTCAAGACCATGACCAAGACTTTAAGAGGTCAAGACAAAGTCAAGACCAAGACTTTAAAAGACCGAGGCCTAGTCAAGACCAAGACCTTAAGAGGTCAAGACCAAGACTTTAAAAGACCGAGGCCTAGTCAAGACCAAGACCTTAAGAGTTCAAGACCAAGACTTTAAGAGGTCGAGAACAAGTCAAGACCAAGACTTTAAGAGATTGAGACTAAGTCAAGACCAAGACTTTAAGAGATTGAGACTAAGTCAAGACCAAGACTTTAAGAGATTGAGACTAAGTCAAGACCAAGACTTTAAGAGATTGAGACGAAGACTTTAAGAGGTCGAGACCAAGTCACGTCCAAGATTTTAAGAGATTGAGACCAAGTCAAGACCAGGTCAAGACCAAGACTTTTAGAGGTCGAGACCGAATCAAGACCAAGCCAAAGTCAGGGCGAGACTGAATCAAGACCAGAACCAGACTAGTGTGAATCACTACATAATACACTTACATTAACAACTCTTATTAATCCCGGTACCGGATAATTGTTATTTGTTCCGAATCGTAACCGGATCCTGGTATTAAACCCTAATCACATCCTCAGCCACAGCCGTGGTCTTGTCCAGGCTTGACATCAAATCTCGAGTCCTATAGGACTGAGACAAGACCAAGACCTTTAAAAAGTCTGGTCTCAAATACTACAACACTAGCAACAGAGAACCAAAAAAACTGCAGGAAATGTACGGTTTTTATGTATTTAACCAGGAAAAGCCTCATTTAAATATAAAATCTTCTTAACAGGAGTTTCCCGGCAATGACCGGGAGTAGCTCATTAAGCAACGTATCAGATAACAGTTACAGACGGTAACATGTATACCAAAAAACAAGACTTATGTCATAAAATGTCCAATAAAATATACAATTAGCATAATAAGTTACAGTACAATGTCTCAATTTCACCACATCATATAGCATTATTAGAGACTGATAGCAACAGTAGGAAACTGTAGCTTTAAGCTTTTTTCAGAGGCATGATTTCATGTAGTCATGAGGAGTAAAGGCCCTGACACACCAAGCAGTCACCAGAGGACTAGCCGACGCTGAAGTCGGCTGTTGCCTGGCCGTGTTCTCCTGCGTTTTGGCCATGTGTCGCACGGGAACACACCGCACCGACTTCAGTGCGTGAGTGGCAATAACTCTCCTTACCAGCAGGCGGCGGTAGTGTGTATTCGTCATTCAAAAGAGGCAACAACCGGAAGACAGAGAAGAAGAAGAGTATCTTTTCTCCGTAATATCATACAGAGCTGGCCTCTCCTGGATCAAGGTGATGAGCACATCTTCGTTTGCATCATTCCAGATCGCCATGATGAGATGAAAATGAATAGCAGTCTGTGTGTGCCTTCTTAAATCGTTTGTTTACGTCCCTCACTTCCGCTTCGCTTCTCATGCACTGATTTGCTAGCTGAACAGCCAATCAGAGTGATTATTTGGTCCGACTGCCAGACCCGATGCATGGCCGATTCAACATGTTGAATCGGCCATGCATCGGGTCTGGCAGTCCAAATAAGGCGTGTCACGATCGACGGTGCGGGACACACCAACCTGACTACGGCGCCGCGAATGCCCGACAGCCTCTGACGGCCTCTGACTCCCAACATCGGGTTGGTGTGTCAGGGCCTTTAGGCCTTAAGATTTGAACCAAATGAACCTCATGTTGCTTTCAGTTCAACAGTATTTAAAGAGTGAGACATTGAGATGATGCACGCACATAAAACACCAGACTTAAAGAGTTACAGCAACAATTCTCCTTCACGCAACAAAAGAAAAGCCAGACGTGTTTTATGAGTTTAAATGTTGTGGTTGGAGACCCAACCCTAAAAGCATCAGCCCACACTTTAACTGGATTGTATTCCCATTATGTCCTACGGCTCAGTCACGGCACTGTTAAAAGAATATCCTGTACTATAAGCTAAGCTCTTAAATATCCCCTAGTCTACTCTTCTCCAACAATATATCACAGGACTGAGATATATACAGAACATGTCTCTGATTGTCTGAACCGGCAGCATCCCATAAGAGGATAAGAGGGGATTTTGCATAATAGGGAACCTTTTAAGGTGTGTATATATGATCTGGATACATGCTTAATACAAGTCAAATAGTGCAAAGAGACATGGCTTTTCATTAAACATAAAACAAACTCCCACTATAGTCCAACTTAGTCCAAAAAAAAAAAAAAAAAAAACTGTCCCGTTTGAAATACCATTTTTGCCGTAGTTTCTCTGTAAAATGAAGCTTTCTGCCGTGTGTGTGTGTGTGTGTGTGTGTGTGTGCGTGTGCGTGTGCGTGCGTGTATGCGCAGTTGAATC
>NW_027262260.1:0-7500 GCF_902827115.2 Pseudochaenichthys georgianus | reverse complement strand
TTAGGTGATACTTTAGGCTTGATGTGCTGCGGCTCTTGTCGACGCTTCCATCCGTCCGTTTTTTAAAACAAAATGTCCCATCCACGGGGCCGACCAAAGCGGTCTCATCAGCTTGTTCGTTCATGTTTGACTATTGTTCACCGTGGTTTGTTGTTGTGTGAAGTCCCATGCTGAAGTCATGAACGTTAGTTGGTGCTCCAGTATAATCGGTACGCCGGAAACTCATCCAGTGAGAAACGTTCCGCTGTGCAAAAATAAGTGCGATTAAAGTGTGATTAAAATGCGTTAATTTTTTAACAATAAACCCCCTCTCTTGAAGCAGGAGCTCTTCTTTGACTGCCGTCGCTCCACAGTATCGTATTCATCAGTCAAATCAATGTGTGTGCGTCTCTCTCTGTACGTGTGTGTCTCTCTCTCTGTACGTGTGTGTGTCTCTCTCTGTACGTGTGTGTGTGTCTCTCTCTGTACGTGTGTGTGTCTCTCTGTACGTCAGAGGTCGCGTAACCGAATATTTTCCGTCTATGACGGATTTTTTTTAACAATGACGGACAAATCTGAAAGTCGTCATTTTGACGGATTAGAACAAACTCTGAACAGCGCCAAAGTGTCCCCGCAGCGAGGCTCCGTGTTCTGCTCGCCCTCCAAAGAGGAAATCATACCGTTTCCAAACCTGTACGTGTGTGTGTGTGTGTGTCTCTGCACGTGTGTGTCCCATGTACGTGTGTGTGTGTGTGTCCCTGTACGTGTGTGTGTGTCTCTGCACGTGTGTGTCCCTGTACGTGTGTGTGTGTGTGTGTGTGTGTGTCCCTGTACGTGTGTGTCCCTGTACGTGGTGTGTCTCTGCACGTGTGTGTCCCTGTACGTGTGTGTGTGTCTCTGCACGTTGTGTGTTTCTCTGCACGTGTGTGTCCATGTACGTGTGTGTGTGTCTCTGTACGTGTGTGTGTGTCTCTGCACGTGTGTGTCCCTGTACGTACGTGTGTGTGTGTGTGTGTCCCAGTACGTACGTGTGTGTGCTCCAGTAGCCCTCGTTGGGGTTCTATAGAACATGAGCCGCTCAGCTGAAGGGTTTCCTTCAGACTGCACGAGTTAACACACACAGTCACACTGCACGTGACCGAGCCTCATGGTTAATATCAGACACGAATATCTTCCTCCCACCTCGGCGCACTCTGGAGGCAATCTAGAAAGGTCATGTTGTTGTGTTTTGTTGTTAAATGACTCCCGTGTTCACAGCGGAGTATAGCAGGGACCTTTGCTGATTACTGCGTCACCATAGCAACAGAATCCCAGACAGCGTGTTAGATGATACCTCAGTTCGTCTGACACTTTCATTTTCTCTGGGTTCTGTTTCTTTCTCTGCATGTTGGGAAAAAACAGGATGTTCAGAGAGGGTGTGAGAATCTGCAAGAGGTGTCCAACAACGCTGTCATGTAGAGCAGAGGGGTCAGGACGTCAGACGGTTACAGCAATGCATTCTGGAACATGTCAATAACCTAAATATTCTGACAACGTATTTGATGTCTGTCTCTGAGAGATGTGCCTCGTTACATACATGCTGTGTTGCTAGGTAACGATGATAAGCACCGTTTATGTGTTCTTTGCAGATATAATAAAGTGTATTTCCCAAAGCACGTGCAAAAGCAAAGCAGCCCGAGCTTCTCTGCTTCTGAGCAGCACTTCAGTGAATACGTCTGCAGACACATGTTGCATATCGTGTCCCCTTACTATGCAAAATAAGAATGATTAGCGTCTTTGGAGAGCTCGTGCTAACTGAAGACGTTGATCAGCGTTCTGCTCCGTGCGGGTACATTAGAGGTGGGGCATGGGCCTCATCGTCTACGCAGATAGCCCTCACTGCAAAGAGGAAGTCGGTGCTAACTGAGCAGCGCCACGCGGTCCACTTTGTGCTCAGTGTACTTGAAAGTCTTCCTTTAATAAATAAAGTAAATCCTATAACGCTAAAGGTTGAGATGCGTGTGGATAAACGTCTGCAGATATTGACTACTTTAAAAAGTTCCAATAAGCTAGTTAGTAAATAACAACAACTAAGAGACTACTAGGGCTGTGTGGTGTCAACTGAGTGTGTGTGTGTCTGTCTGTCTGTCTGTACGCGTGTGTGTCTCTGTATGCGCGTGTGTGTGTGTGTGTGTGTGTGTGTGTCAGTGGGAGCTGCAGATGTCTCCCTTTCAGTCCTCACTTTGACTCTTTTAGAGGAGGGGGAGTGTGAGGAAGGACAGAGGGAGCAGTGAAGGAAACAATGGTGTGTATTGTCGGCCTTCAGTGGTGTGTGTGTGTGGGTGTGTGTGTGGTGTGTGTGTGTGTGTGTTGTGGTGTGGGTGTGTGTGTGTGTGTGTGTGTGTGTGTGTGTGTGTGTGTGTGTGTGTGTGTGTGTGTGTGTGTGTGTGTGTGTTGTGTGTGTGGGTGTGTGTGTGTGTGTGTGTGTGTGTGTGTGTGTGTGGTGTGTGGTGGCCTCCACATCGCTGAAACGTCTCATGGACCTCGGCGTGTTAGATGAATAGTCTCCGCAGCGTTCTCCTGGCGAAGCGGGTGAGTTTCTCTCTCTCTGATGGGTTTGCAGGATTTCTAAAATTGCCTCGAGCTGATTTGAAGTCTTTTGTCCCGTGTGTTCTCACCGTTCCACGTGTGTACTGAGGCGCGGCCAGTCAAGTGCATTCTGTCCCGTTGGTCCTCGTGTGCTAGTTTCAGAAGTTGTCCTGAAGGAGAAGTCTAAATGTACGAGTCGCTATCGGGACTTGAAGACATCGTGTCCGCATTGAGAGAAGAGCTGCTTGTTTTCATTGTTGGTTTCTATCAGAGCTGACATGTTGTCTCCGGGCCTCCTGGTTCTAAATATCGCAATATGTGTTCAGTTGTTGGCTGCAGGACAAAAGCAGAAAGACGTTGACATCTCTGAAAGTCGCAGAAGAAGAGAGCAGTAAATGTGTGTGTGTGCTCAATGACGGACGACACCACACACACACACTCTGTGGTACGATTCAGCCCTCAGGCTTTATGTTGGTATGCTTAGGAGTGTGTCCGGAGGCGAGTGTTGTTTCTCAGTCAGTTTGCTCATGAAGGGCGTGGAGATGCAAACGTTGTCGTTGGTCTTTCCCAGGAGACGGTCTTTGTTGTTGTTGTTGTTGTGGTGTCTGAGTTTCTGCATCTTCCTATGTATCTAAAAGAAACACACACGTTGTTAGTGATGAAGCTGGGTTTGGATGTAAGTGAATCCCCTATGGACCGTGTGTTCTGACTTGGTGTGGGGCTGAACGCGTCTCTTATTGATCGTGGCTTTAAACTAGACGGACAGATCAAGTCTGCGGTCAAACCAGCAACGACGTTTAGCTAAGGTCAAGCCTTTGCTTTGAAACTGGATTACTGCAATGCTCGTCCTTTGGAGCAAGCCAGGCGTCCCTCCTCGCCTCCAGCTGGTCCAGAATGCTGCCTGCGCGCCTCCTTACGGGACCGGCAGGCGTGAACATAGTACCAACACACACACACACCACACACACACACACACACACACACACACACACGGTCACTGAGGTCTGCTGACAGACTCCTTCTGGCCGTCCAAAATCAAGGTTAAAGCAGCGGAGACGGACCTTTGCTGTTGCAGCTCCAAAATTATGGAGAAATTGCCCCTCCAGGTCAGACTTGCCCCTCCAGGTCAGACTCGCCCTCCAGGTCAGACTGCCCTCCAGGTCAGACTTGCCCCTCCAGGTCAGAGCCCCTCCAGGTCAGACTCGCTCCCCTCCAGGTCAGACTTGCCCCTCCGATCAGACTCGCCCCTCCAGGTCAGACTTGCCCCTCCAGGTCAGACTTGCCCCTCCAGGTCAGACTCGCCCCTCCAGGTCAGACGCCCCTCCAGATCAGACTCGCCCCTCCAGGTCAGACTTGCCCCTCCAGGTCAGACTTGCCCCTCCAGGTCAGACTTGCCCCTCCAGGTCAGACTCGCCCCTCCAGGTCAGACTCGCCCCTCCAGGTCAGACTTGCCCCTCCAGATCAGACTCGCCCCTCCAGGTCAGACTTGCCCCTCCAGATCAGACTTGCCCCTCCAGGTCAGACTTGCCCCTCCAGGTCAGACTTGCCCCTCCAGGTCAGACTCGCCCCTCCAGGTCAGACTCGCCCTCCAGGTCAGACTCGCCCCTCCAGGTCAGACTTGCCCCTCCAGATCAGACTCGCCCCTCCAGGTCAGACTTGCCCCTCCAGGTCAGACTCGCCCCTCCAGGTCAGACTTGCCCCTCCAGGTCAGACTCGCCCCTCCAGGTCAGACTCGCCCCTCCAGGTCAGACTCGCCCCTCCAGGTCAGACTCGCCCCTCCAGGTCAGACTTGCCCCTCCAGATCAGACTCGCCCCTCCAGGTCAGACTCGCCCTCCCTCCAGGTCAGACTCGCCCCTCCCTCCAGGTCAGACTCGCCCCTCCAGGTCAGACTTGCCCCTCCAGGTCAGACTCGCCCCTCCAGGTTTTACAGACCAGGTGACGCTTGTGCTGCTACATGTAGGTTTGCATCCCCCGAGTGTTCGTGTTCTCACGCCATGGAGGAGAGTTTTCCGTGGCTTCTGGTCTGGTTTCATGTCTGTGTTTTACATTTGTTTCGTGTCCCGTCTGTTCGTTATGTATTTATGATGTGTTTATCCGTTGTTGATGTACAGCAACCTGTTTTAAAATGTGCTATAGAAATACGGTGTGTGTGGTGTGTGTGTGTGTGTGTGTGTGTGGTTGTGTGTGGTGTGTGTGTGTTGTGTGTGTGTGTGTGTGTGTGTGGTGTGTGTGGGTGGTGTGGTGTGTGTGTTGTGTGTGTGTGTGTGTGTGTGTGTGTGGTGTGTGTGTGTGTGTGTGGTGTGTGTGGTGTGTTGTGTGTGTGTGTCCTGCTTGTATCTTAGATATGAAAACGAGTGTTTTATTCTCCTTTAGTTCCTCTCCAGCTGCCGTCAGTGATTCAGGGGCTTTTTGTCTGCAAACATCACATCTCTCACACACACACACACCACACACACACACACACACACACACACACACCTCGTCTGTGACTCAGCGCACGCACACACTCTGTCAGTTTATTAGTCAGCTGGGATTCGGTAAACAGAGTCTGTCTGTTCGATCCAGAGAGCAGAAACAGTCCTCTTGTTCACAGTTTAACGTCAGAAGAATAAAAGAATAAAAGCTCTGAGGACAAACCGAATGGAGAGCGGAGTATCCATGAGGATACCTGCTTTGTGTTTAACCCATGTTCACTTGAAACACTCCAGCAGTGTAACCAGAATGTTCCTAATATAGACGAGGCTACTGCACAGGATTACAGGACACACGGTTATTTCGTCGTGTGAAGACATGTGCCTCTGATGCAGGAAACGGAATACTTAAGAGGCCTATAGTCTTTCTGGAGTCTTCCCTTCCCTGTGGTCAATGTTTCTGGGTGTCAAACTCAAGGCTCGGGGGCCACATCCGGCCGTGACTTCATGTCATGCGGACCCAAAGAATATAATACGTTTATTATACGGTTACATGCAGATTTACAGAAGCACTGCCCATAAACTACATGTCCCACAATGCATCTCACATTTGACTTCTTTCTTCTAAATATACCTTTTTCTTAGAATTGTTTTTCCAAAATATCACTTCTTTTTGATTGTGACATTCTCCCTGAAGAGACTTGCCTATCTTCTGCTTTCACACGTAGTTAATTATGAAGTTATTACCCAATGCAGAGGCAATGATGTTATATACTACATTATTTTATATATATTAAATATGATGTATTTTTGTATAGTCTTAAAGTTACAACCGGCCCTTTGAGTGCAGCCATAATGCGGATGTGGCCCGCGAGTGACATTGAGTTTACTCCCCTGAGGTACACGGTCTGCATGGTTCTAAAATCCCCGTTGGAGGTGGAGCGGACACAATCATATAGAAATAAAACAGATAATTCACTTAAAGTAAAAACTGCCGCTGAGGCACCAGTTAGCAAATCTTACGCAATGATCCACGTCCAGACAAGAATCTCCGTTTGTGCGTTTCATTCCAATATCAAAATAACAATGAACAGGTTCCTATATTTCTTTCCTTTAGCCCAGGGGGGTCCAAACCTTTTTCACCGAGCGCCACATGCAGAACAAATATAACTGCCTCATAAGTTCAGTTACAGGTTACTAAAATCAATCAATGAAGGTAAATGATTCTTGCGAGTGTTGGCAGCTCATCCCTTAAAGCAGAAGCTTCACAGTGATTATAATAAGGAGAAATGTGAAGGGGTATTTCAAGCTTGTTCTGTAAATAAGTCATTGTCTCTTTCTTATCAACTAAGAAGTACAATATAAGACGAGCAGACGTTTCAGGTGTGGGCCGTATCCCATTATACATTTTGAATTAGCTGAGGGCGATTCAAGCTGGTCCGCGGGCTGCATTTTGCCCCGGGCCGTAGTTTGGACACCCTGCAGCATTAGCCTTTCCTATGGCTTTCCTTTTGTGGTTTGAAACCCCCTGAAGAAACATAACAAATAGAAACACAGCGCAAATAATATCCAAGTGTCTTCATCCTCCAAGTCAGTAGACCATTAGGCTCCAGGAAGTCGGTAAGGGAAGCTTCTGCAGCGATGGAGTCAGGACTCAGAGAGACACGAGGAGAGCTGGAGCTTTGATGTCAAACACTGGTGGTTTATTACGAGTATCGGCCGGAGAATATACACAAGTCCAAGAGCCAGAGGTTCTGACTTCACGGTAGAGTTGCCATAGAGACCCGTGTGTTCAGCTCAGAGAGAATCATCATCAACATGCTGCAGAACAGATGGAGTCATAACACCTCTACCAGCTGACAGGCAGCACACTGAGCCCAGCACCAAGGCTGCAGGTGCGTGTGCTCCGTCAGGACAGACCTGATACGCTGGCTCAAAGCTATGGGACATATTTCCCCCAACAGTATCCATTTTGTTTTTAAGGAAAAAGCGTATCCTTTCAAGAGCACGCAAGTAGAAAGTCATCCCTTTCCGCCGGGGAGAGTCGATGGCTGCTGTGCGAGCTGTGCTCGTTTACTAGAAAAGAGTTACGATAAACAAAAACAGCAAGAAAGTGAGTGTTTAACTATTGCATCATATTTAGATGAAACCGTAGAAACACGGGGTCCTTCTCCTCGGTGAAGCTGATGGTGTGAACAGTGTGTGAAACATCAGGAAGTGTGTGTCTTATCCGACTGTTGACGATCAGCTGTGGACCACGCTGACCTCCCTCATCACTGATTGGTTCTCTCACTGATGGATTAATGATGTCCTCTCTTTTTGTTTCAGCTCTACGATAAGCTCAACACCAAGTCGTCTCCGCAGATCAGAAACGCGAGTGATGCTGTGCAGAGAGCCAAAGAGGACACACGCACAGGCACACACACACACACACACACACACACACACACACCACGCACATGCACACACGCCGACGCGCACGCGCGACACACGACACGCACACGCAACAGCACACACACACCAAATAACACCCACACAAAA
>NW_027262259.1:0-35375 GCF_902827115.2 Pseudochaenichthys georgianus | reverse complement strand
AATTTACTCCTAAACTTAACCACTCAGACCTAATACCTAAACTTAAGTTAGTATGCATCAAATAGTGCATCATCTTATGTTCAACAATAAATGTAGCACTTGATCCTTAATCTTACTCCTAAACTTAACCACTCAGACCTAATACCTAAACTTAAGTTAGTATGCATCAAATAGTGCACCATCTTATGTTCAACAATAAATGTAGCACTTAATCCTTAATCTTACTCCTAAACTTAACCACTCAGACCTAATACCTAAACTTAAGTTAGTATGCATCAAATAGTGCATCATCTTATGTTCAACAATAAATGTAGCACTTAATCCTTAATCTTACTCCTAAAGTTAACCATTCAGACCTTATGCCTAAACTTAAGTTAATACTCTTCAATTAATAGACCATCATATTCTTAATTTAAACTCTAAACCTAACCACTCTGTCTCCTTGCCTAAAGTACTTCTCCATAAAAAGTTATTTGACTTTCAATTCAAATAATTATAAATCAACTTATGATACACTTTTCTCTAAATCCAAATTGAATTTGGAAATATAATTTAGTTGTTTCCTCAGTCAGACCTCGGCCTACCATGACTGGTAAGGAGAGGTGTGATTCTTTTTAAACAGGCGGTACTTTGACACAGCAAGGCTTGTGTGGACCGCGCCCCCCCCCGACCTTGGGGACTTTATTTGGACTGGAAGGGTAATTCCCTCAGTCGGTTCCGGGTCGACCTTGGCGGGGTGGGGGAGTTGGTTCTGCCCGAATTGAGCGGTGTCCTGGTGCAGCTAATGTTTGTTGAGCCCGGTTCTCCCGGCTTGGTGAGGCCCTGTCTGGATTGGTGCGATTCGTGACTGGCACTAGGAGGCCTTTCATTTATTTTCCCTAAAATACATCTCCACAAATGACTATCTGACTCTTAATTAAAACCACTAAAATTAACTTATGGTACACTCGTAAATAAATATCATATTAGACCATCTTCAGTCTAACTGCGGACTACTTTGTTCCCCAAGAGGACCAGGTTACCCTTAATCTGACCTTTAACCTTGAACAGTCTGGCTCTTTGCCTAAATCTAAACCACATTATCTCCCCACTTTTTCACTCTGACCTTTCTTTCAACCCCTTTCTGGGCGAGGCCCCTCGGGGTGTAACGTAAGGAAACGGGCCATAAACAGATACGGTCCTTGCGGCCATGGGGAGACATCCGTTGGTAACCACCAACTAACCTCCACGGTGTCTGTCCTCAAGCTTAATTACTCTGTCTACTTCACCTGTACACACTTATGATTCAGTCATGATTCTAAGCTAGGGCATGAGCCGACACGTCATCTAGTGCGCGTGCCTTTCCTTGGATCTCTATTAACCGTGGAGCCGTCGGGCGACATGGGGAGATCCGGTGGCCATTACACAAACCTAACCCTAACCCTAATGATTATAGTTTTATCTTGACAATATATCTTTATTTATTTACTAATTAGTTTATCATTTAAACTTTTCTCTCTTATATAGATTAATACATTAAGGTTGGAATGAGTTAAAAATAATGAAAACATTTTTTAAAAAATAATAATAAAATAAATAATAAAAAAATTAATGATGCTAAATTATACTAATGCTAATTTAGGCTAATGCTAATAGTGACGTCACGACCATAGGACATTTGAACCTTGACCCGGTTACTTTACTACCTCCTAATCCTCCATCTTGGCTAAGCTAACAGGAGCTAATGGGGAAAGTCAAAGTTTTAGAACCGCGTGAACTATTCACCTTTGACCTGTGGGTTTGACATTCAACTAACCACAACACGTGATTTAATTGCGAACAATGTACTTCCTGGTTCATGAGACTTTCCCGCCAGCTCGGACTAGTCACTTCCTGTCTGGTGACTCTGAGGAGATGCGGTATGTCAGAAAGTATTGGGAGAAAAATAATAAGGAAATGTGTTAAAAGTGTTTGTTTTAGACGGATTAATATAGGTCTACTCAACTACATTTAATTGTTTACATTAGTTAAACCTTATATTAAGACACAACTTGGGGAAAACTTGCTTTAAAAGCTTTATAAATGCTTCGTTGTGCAGTGTACAGGCACAAATAAACGGTGGAGGAGAATTGTAACGCTATTGCATATGAATAAATAGATTTTTCAATATTGACAGCAACCAGGTTTAATTATTATAATCCCAGAGCTGCTATACCAAGACTCATTTGAGAAAAATAGGCTTCAAATACTTACATTAATGAGATCGTTTTTTTGTTAGCTCACAAGCTAGCCACTACTTACTCACAAGCTAGCCAGAGTTATTAACTCGGTTCTTCTCTTTTCTCTCTAATTTATACGGATTAAATGATCATTATAAGTCGGGTGTGATCAGGTTTAATTACTAAAATATTAGCAGTACTAACCATAGACTCATTTAAGGAATAATAGGCTTAAAATGCTTACATTAAATAGGTCGTTTTTTTGTTAGCTCACAAGCTAGCCAGAGTTTATTAACTCGGTCCTTCTCTTTTCTCTCTAATTTATACGGATTAAGTGATCATTATAAGTAGGTTTTATTTTATACACTTTCAAGATAACTGAGGAGCCTGCATTAGGTATTAAATGCTACAGATTTTTCCTCTGCAGCCTCACTTGTTTAACTATGGGATACTTTAATCATAATAATCATTCCCTTTTAATGAGTACTGTTTTATTTACAGTTTAGATTTAGATTCAGACCTGTCGGATGGGTAAGGGGAGGTGTATTTGTTTCTAGTCAGACAGCGCCCCATCGCTGTTCATGATTGATGAAATCCGGTTCCCCCCAAACTAGTGTTGCACGGTGTACCGATACTTGAAAG
Source organism: Pseudochaenichthys georgianus (assembly GCF_902827115.2). Taxonomy (NCBI): domain Eukaryota; kingdom Metazoa; phylum Chordata; class Actinopteri; order Perciformes; family Channichthyidae; genus Pseudochaenichthys; species Pseudochaenichthys georgianus. Next base: position 32,535 of record NW_027262259.1, on the reverse strand, counting down.
GTACCGCGATACCCTGCCGTTAAAAACGGTACGATTCCTCCGTTTCATTAGTATCGGTACTTTAAGAATGACGGGGAAAAGTACTCCCGTGAAAAAGCGCCGTTTTAATAAGAGCCGTGTGTGTTCAGCGCTCTGCTTCCACTCCCTGCACTGCAGCCGTGCCTGCAGTCCCGCTCCTCTCAAGCACGTTCTAAGTCCCTCCCCTCTCTCGTGCACGCGGCCACGCGCTAGCTGCCAGAGCATGTGAGAAAACGAGAAGCATGGCTGCAAGTGGGAGTGCAACTGCCGCTGCGCCTCGGCTTGTTGACCAAAAAGACGCCAGAAGTCTGTGAACGGGGCCGTTCAGGTGTTCAGAGCAGAGCTCCCTGTCGGAGCGCAGAGCTTTATGTGCACTAAAAAGTTTTTCTGTCGCAATATTATCGTTGAGCAAACTTAACGAGCAAACTAGCATCACTATCTGCTAACGTTAGCTTTAGCCTTCGTTTTCTATTAGTTTTTTTCATAGGCTATAAACGGAGGTGGTATAAGTATATATCTTGTACTTGAGTAAAAGTAGAAGTACCAGAATGTAGGAACAATCCTGCAATCAAAATGTTCCTCAAATGAAAGTACAAAAGTATTATCATCAAAATATAGTTAAAGTAGCGACAGTAAAAGTAGAAGTACTCAGGTCTTGTACTAGAAGCACCAGAGTGTAGGAATACTCTGTTACAGTAAAAGTACTGCATTCAAAATGTTCCTCAAGTAAAAGTATTAAAGTAACGACAGTAAAAGTAGTCATCACTAATACATGCAGTGGAGTAAAAGTACACCATGTACCTCTGAACTGTAGTGGATTAGAAGTACAAAGTAGCAAAAGAAACATTGAAATACTTAAATAAAGTACAAGTATCTCAAAATTGTACCCAAGTAGTACTTGAGTTTATGAACTTAGTTACACCAGTGACTATAAAGATAGAAAGACTAAGCCTTGCACAGAGGCATGAAAATACATTTTCAAAATGCTCAACAGTGCTGCCAAAATGTTAAACTCACTGCTACACAATTAAAATAAATGCTTTTATATATATTTATATTAGATGTGACTCTTTGGGGTTTCTGTTCTTAGTAACACTGCTGCTTCAGTTGTTCTGACTGCTAAAATCATCTGTTATTCCTCATTTTAAAGCCGATATTCCGTGTTTCCCTTTTTTTAAGAAAAGTATCGAAAAAGAAACGGAATCGCAATTCTTGACTTGGTATCGGTATCGAAACCAAAATGTTGGTATCGTGACAACACTACCCCAAACAGTTGCCCACCCGCTGGAACGACTTATGGCCGTTTGAAGTTTTAAAACTCCAATTTCAGTATCAAATCAAATCAAGTTTATTTATAAAGCACATTTTAAAACAACTTTCGGTCGCGCCAAAGTGCTGTACATGAATAAAAAATATACGGAACATATTGCAATTTGTAGCATTTAAGTTAAAAACAACAAATATAAAGGCAGACACAGTTAAAATACAAAATGAAAAATGTCATGCTCTGCTCACTTTTAAAAGGCCAGAGAGAAAAAGTGTGTTTTTAGAGAGGATTTAAAAGCCCCTAGTGTCTGGGCCGACCTCACAGGTAAGGGCAGAGTGTTCCAGAGCCTGGGACCAGCTGCTGCGAAGGCTCGGTGCCCTCTAGTTTTTAGCCTGGTTTTCGGCACTACCAGCAGCATTTGGTCGGCAGACCTTAGAGCTCTGGCTGGGGTGTATCGCTGGATTAAGTCAGCTATATAAGCCGGAGCCAGCCCGTTTAGGGCCTTAAAAACAAATAAAAGGAGTTTAAAATCTATTCTGAACCGAACTGGAAGCCAGTGAAGTGAGGCCAGAATGGGGGTATTGTGGTCACGCCTTTTGTGGCCAGTGAGGAGACGTGCAGCTGCGTTCTGTACTAGCTGCAGGCGTTTTATGGATGCCTGATCCATGCCCACATACAAAGCGTTGCAGTAGTCCAGTCGCGATGTCACAAAAGCGTTAATTACCCTCTCTAAGTCTTTAAAAGATAAAAACGACTTGGTCTTAGCCAATAGTCGTAATTTAAAAAAGCAGGTTTTGACTACGCTGCTGACCTGTTTATCGAATTTAAAAGTGCTATTGAAGGTTACTCCAAGGTTCGTTACAGCGGGGAGGATGTTTTTACTCAGAGAGCCAAGAATGTCAACCTGGGAGGCCGGAGGTTGGGGTCCAAAAAAAATTACCTCGGTCTTGCTCTCGTTGAGGGTGAGGAAGTTTTGGCTCAGCCAGGATTTAATTTCAGCCAAGCAGTCCATCAATTGCTGTAAGGAGTTGGCATTAGCATTGAGAGGTAGATATATCTGAACGTCATCAGCGTAGCAGTGGAAGGGGATGTTGTGCTTGGAGAGAATTGCACCTAGGGGCAGTATATATAATAGAAAAAGGATGGGGCCCAGAATAGAACCTTGGGGAACCCCACAGGTAAGGGGGGCTTTTGCAGAGGAGAAGGCACCTAGCTGCACTGAAAGGCTACGGTCTGTTAGGTAGGACCTGAACCATGCCAGAGCAGAGCCTGTGATGCCTGCGGACTGTTCGAGCTGCGACAACAGAATGCTGTGGTCCACGGTATCGAAGGCCGCTGTCAGGTCCAACAGCACCAGGACAGCTGGGCTACCTGAGTCGGCGGCTAGGAGGAGATCATTAAGAACTCTTAAAAGGGCTGTTTCAGTACTATGCATGGGTTTAAAGCCAGACTGAAACTTTTCATGGATGCCATGCGTGGTTAAAAAAGACTGCAGCTGGGCGTAGACTACTCGCTCCAGCGCTTTAGATAAAAACGGTAGCTGGGAGATGGGCCTAAAATTTGCAAGAATGGAGGGGTCGAGATTTTTCTTTTTTAGCAGTGGCTGCACCACAGCATGTTTGAAGGCAGCTGGGACACATCCTGAGCTGAGAGAGGTGTTTATAAGTAATAAAATACTTGCTCCAACTGAATCGAAAACGTCTCTGAGGAGGCGAGAGGGAATGCTGTCTGAGGTGCAGTTTGTCGGCCGCAGGTGCTTGACAACATCTGAGAGAGAAGAGAGGGATACAGGCTCAAAGTGGTCGAGGACAGCAGCGCACAGAAGAGGGGCAGAATCTGGGGTAGCACTAGTGTGGGCTAGCCTAAGAGCAGATACTTTTTCAATAAAAAATGACAGAAACTTATCACAGAGAGTAGTCGATGGTACAATTGGAGAAACATCACAGGGATTAATGATCGAGTTGAGGACATTAAAAGGTTTGTGGCTGTTCTTAGAGATAACAGTAACAGGAAAGACCGCCGCTGGGCCCAAATGTCTCACAGATTATAGCCGTGGGCCTAAGCTATCACCCAGAGCAGGTCCCGTACAGTTGCCCACCTCGTAGCCCCAGATATACACATTGTAAACTACACGGGTGGTGGTAAATAGACCCTTAACCTAACCCTAACCCTAACTAAGACTCGGTTGAGGCTAAATATATCTGAGAGGTTCAAATAAATACATCGTTTTTTTACTATTAACAAGGCTACAAAATGACAGCTTAGAACACGCTATTAAACTGTGATACTGTCATAATCCTTTCGATTCTTTATTAAATGATTTATTAATCCAGTCAGTAATGATCATGTTTAATTATTTACATACTATACTTACTGTATTTAAACTCTTTTTGGATAAAACATAAGTTAACAACGTAGATAAATAGGTTTGATTATATACACTTCCAATATAGCTGGGGAAGTTGTATTAGATATAAAATGCTACAGAGTCTTCCTCTGCATGCCTCCTATTTTATCTATGGGATACTTTAATTATAATAATTATTCTCTTTTAATGAGATTACTATTTTATTTACAGTTTAGTTTAGAGTTAGATTCAGGCCTGTCGGATGGATAAGGGGAGGTGTATTTGTGTCTAGTTAGACAGCGCCCCATCGCCGTTTATGATTGATGAAATCCGGTTCCCCCCAAGCTTGACAGGACCGGTCTTAATTGTGGCAGTGGCTGATAAGGGAGGGTGTGGTTCTCTTCGGTCTGACTGTGCCCCTTCACAGTGGAGATTGATTGAGCCCGGTTTCCCCGGCCCTGCCTGACTTTATCCAGACTGGTGCGGCCTAACACGTTAAAGTTATTAAATCTCATTTTGGTCTCTTGACCCAATACTCAATTCTAGTCTACTTATCCAAGGTGTGTCTCACTCTACCTACAGTGGTTTTATCTACTTTTTTCTGGTCGATTTACTTAGTATTTAACTCTGGTCTTATAACCAACACAGTGGGTGTATCTCTCTCTACCGATAGCGGTTACATCTACTTCATTTTGGTCGGTTGACCCAGTATTCAATTCTGATTTACTAATCCTCAGGTGTATACATATCTCTCTTTACCTAGGGTGGTTAAATATATTTCATTATGGTCTGTTGACCCAGTGGGTCTATCTCCACCTTAAAGCTCACGAACTTGACCTACCTACCAGTCCTTTTCCCCTAGTTGGGAGCTTTTAGAAGACAACACAACACCAGATCCTGATCCACCTGGGGTAGCCCCCCTGGAGCAGGGTGTCTGGTGATAATGGCTGAAACTCTCTTTGACCTCCAGGTTCATTACTGACGATGTGTTCCAAACAAACATAAAGGACTATTTTGTTCCCCAAATACTTCTATTTTGGAGTACAAAAAACAACTGACTGTCTCTCACTATGGCTATTGGGCCATTTGCTCCACAACAGTGTACCCTTTCTATTTCCAGATAGATCACTAACTAGGGCAATTGGATCTTTCAGAGAATCCTACTTTTTATATCATGTATATGCAACAAAACAGATTAGTTGTACAAAATTGCTGTATGTCTCTCTTACTGAAAAACGATCTGATTTTCAATTTAAACCACTAAAAATAATCAATAATGTACTTTTCTCTTTCACAAATCCTACCTATAAAACTATCCTATCTCTCAGTATTTATTTCAATCCCTCTTGTGTTAATAACAATAATAATATGTATGTTATTCTGTTTCACAGACCAAATGAGAAAAATGGGCCCGCACTCCCCTCTGTCACCACTAGATGGAGGCAGGAGACCACAAATGGAGGGCCTATTGCTGCTGTCAGTCTGCAAATCACTAATCATGGACTAGATTTCTCGAATAAACCACATTTTTGGATCAGTTTTATTCTAAAGAACAGATTATTTTAACTAAACCGACCCGGTCCTGTTACTTAATTTTAACATATCTTATTTATCAATATTTCAACTATTGGAACTGTGTTTATAACTAGGGCCGGGACTTTAACGCGTTAATTAAGATTAATTAATTACACAAAAATTAACGCATTTTAATCGCACTTATTTTTGCACAGCGGAACGTTTCTCACTGGATGAGTTTCAGGCGTACCGATTATACTGGAGCACCAACTAACGTTCATGACTTCAGCATGGGACTTCAAACAACAACAAACCACGGTGAACAATAGTCAAACATGAACGGACAAGCTGATGAGACGCTTTGGTCGGCCCCGTGGATGGGACATTTTGTTTTAAAAAACGGACGGATGGAAGCGTCGATAAGAGCCGCAGCTCATCAAGCCTAAAGTATCACCTAAATGCAAAGCATGTAGCAGCTAGCATGTAGCAGTTAGCCCGACTCCGAGTGCAAGGAACCACACCCTGACCCAACCCACACTCAACCAGATGACTGGTTTCAGGGCCAGGATAAGTAAGTCCACGTCTGAGAAAATAACCAGCTCCCTGGCTCACTGGACTGCCCCCGACTGTAGACCACTTGGAGTCACATCCATGTGGAAATTGCTTCTCACTGTTCTCAGGTCAAATATGTATATTTGATTAAAAATGCAATTTCGATTAATTAATTACAAAGCCTCTAATTAATTAGATTAATTTTTTTTAATCGAGTCCCGGCTCTATTTATAACATTACATTGAACACATTCTTTTTTTCGCTTATAACTTTAACACTTTAGATTATATACTTTAAACTAGGGATATTTTTACCTCATTCTTTTTATTAGGCATCAATAGACCTATTATGGACCCTTAATCTGAGCTCTAGATCAGTGGTTCCCAAACTTGTTGTGCCCAAGGCACACCAAAGTCAAAATCTCAAGGCACACCTATTGTGCAAAATAGCCCTGATAACACGTGTTATCACTCATATGTAAAATATCTGTACATGTGCATAATTATTTACTAATGCCAAATAAAATGTGACAAAGACAACTATATTACTCATGAAATATTTATTAACGAAATATTTCAGAAATGAATTTGAAACGTTATCAAATTAGGCTTCATCAAAGCAGCAACACACTCATTTAAACCAGACAGGTCACAACATACAAAATTAGGCAAAGGAAACTCAGCAGAAATTCAGCACAGAGAACTGTCAATGCAAGGAAGCTGCATTGTCCATGGTCCTGAACTACAAATTATAAATGTAACATTTCAGCAGAGATGGGGTTGTTACTAAAGAAAAGTGATATATTACATAATTACATATTACTTTTTAAAAAAGTAATATATTACACTACTTCGTTACTCTCTACATAAAGTAACATCGTTACTTTACTCGTTACTTTACTCGCAGGGCCGGCCCGCCCCTCCCTGCAGGCAGATCACGCAGACTGCTAAAGTTTTCAAATGTTCTCTTTAGTTCAGTTTCCATTGTCGCATAAGACTGATCCAGATCCTGAATGTTTTCCTATCTGACCGTGGCTGTCCTCTGTCTCCTGCTATCTGACCGTGGCTGTCCTCTGTCTCCTGCTATCTGACCGTGGCTGTCCTCTGTCTCCTGCTATCTGACCGTGGCTGTCCTCTGTCTCCTGCTATCTGACCGTGGGCTGTCCTCTGTCTCCTGCTATCTGACCGTGGCTGTCCTCTGTCTCCTGCTATCTGACCGTGGCTGTCCTCTGTCTCCTGCTATCTGACGCGTGGGCTGTCCTCTGTCTCCTGCTATCTGACCGTGGCTGTCCTCTGTCTCCTGCTATCTGACCGTGGCTGTCCTCTGTCTCCTGCTATCTGACCGTGGCTGTCCTCTGTCTCCTGCTATCTGACCGTGGCTGTCCTCTTCTCTCCTGCTATCCCTGACCGTGGCTGTCCTCTGTCTCCTGCTATCTGACCGTGGCTGTCCTCTGTCTCCTGCTATCTGACCGTGGCTGTCCTCTGTCTCCTGCTATCTGACCGTGCTGTCCTCTGTCTCTTGCTATCTGTATATTTTGCGCAGTCTATCTCTGCTCACGCTGTTGCGTCAGCGTTTTCTCTGGTGTTGGCCATGTGTTGCACTGGAACCAGGACCCGCAAAGACTTCAGACGCGCGCACGTACGAATCTGCGCATGCTGTGAGTGGCAATAACTCTCCTTACCAGCAGGCGGGGCGGGTAGTGTGTATTCGTCATTCAAAACAGGCAACAACCGGAAGACAGAGAAGAAGAACAGACTACGTGATATAAACAAACAACAAATAGCGTGTGCGTTAGCTCCACCTTAGCATGTGTTCTTAGCAGGTGTGTGTTGAGGTGTGACGTGGTGTCACAGCAGTGGATACCAGCTTCCGGCCTGGACACAGTTTGCACCTCAACCGTCACATTCTGTCCTTTCTTCGGATGAACTGAAAATAATGGGCATACGGTACCTCCACCCCTAGAGAGTTATCGCTGACTCAGCCATGTTTATGCCAGCACTGCACGCGGAGATGTGGACGCGCAAGTCGCGCAGATTACGTACATATAAACCTACAAAGTACTGATATAGTAAATTAAATAATTATTATTTTTGTGTAGTTGTATATTGCAATAATAACGTATGGTTGTCACAAAACTCCCACGTGCACACCCGGACTTGCCTCACGGCACACCAGTGTGCCGCGCACACCGTTTGGGAACCACTGCTCTAGATCTAACTGGTCGTGCCCAGAGACCTAAACATAATTATATTATTCACACAAAGTACTCTTCTGTTTTTATGCAGGACTACTAATTAGGAGAATAATAATCCTCCATCGTTCAACAATAAATGTAGCACTTAATCTTAATCTTACTTCTAAGCTTAACATCATTCAGACCTTATGCCTAAACTTAAGTTAATACTCTTCAATTAATAGACCATCATATTCTTAATTTAAACTCTAAACCTAACCACTCTGTCTCCTTGCCTAAAGTACTTCTCCATAATAAGCTATTTCACTTCAATTCAAACAATTATAATCAATTTATGTTACACTTTTCTCTAAATCTCTAAATTCGAATTGAATTTGGAAATATAATTTAGCTGTTTCCTCAGTCAGACCTCGGCCTACCATGACTGATAAGGAGAGGTGTGGTTCTTTTTAAACAGCGGTACTTTGACGACGGCAAGGTTTGTGTGGACTGCGCCCCCCCCCCCGACCTGGGGGACTTTATTGGACTGGAATGGGAATTCCCTCAGTCGGTTCCGAGTCGACCTGGCGGGGTGGGGGAGTTGATTCTGCCCGAATTGAGCGGTTGTCCTGGTGCAGCTAATGTTTTTTGGACCCCGGTTCTCCCGGCTTGGTGAGGCCCTGCCTGGATTGGTGCGATTCTTTACTGGCACTAGGAGGCCTTTCATTTATTTGCCCTAAAATTCATCTCCACAAATGGCTATCTGACTCTTAATTATAACCACTAAAATTAACTGATGGTAACACTCTTAAATAAATATCAAATAATAGACCGTCTTCAGTCTAACTACGGACTATTGTGTTCCCCAAGAGGACCAGGTTACCCTTTAATCTGACCCCTAATCTTAACCACTCTGGCTCCTTGCTTAACCCTAAAACCACATTCTCTCCCCACTTTTTCATTCTGACCTTTCTTTCAACCCCTTTCTGGTCGAGGCCCTTTGAGGATGACGAAAGGAAACGGGCCATAACGAAACCTTTCTTTCCGCCCCCTTTCTGGTGGGGCCTCTCTGGGAAGACGAAAGGAAACAGGCCATAAACAGATACAGCCATTGCGGCAAGGGGAGGGTGTCCTCCGTCTTTACAGCTAGTCTCCTTGTCTCTGTTCTTCAAGCTTAAATTACTCTGTCTACTTCACCTTTACATATTTATGACTCAGTCATGATGCCAAAGCTAGGGCATGAGCCGACAATGCCTCTAGTGCGCGTGCCTTTCCTTCGGATCTCTGAATAACCATGAAGTCGTCGGGCGACATGGGGAGATCTGGTGGCCCTTACAAAAACCTAACCCGATTCCGGCTGCTCGTTGTAAGAGAGCCTCCCCCTCGACATTTGCTTTGATTTCCTTGCTAGTTCAATTATTGTTTTGATCTTCCTATGTGCTCCCGTTTGGGGACCTGTCTGTTCCATCCCTATTTGTTATTATCTCTGTTATTAGTACTCGGTAAGGTGTTTTTCTTTTGGCGTTGATCGCAGGAGCACGGCTAGTTTAGACGCCCATGAGCTTACTCTGTGCATCACGTAGTTTACCCATGTCTAGCTCAATAGTTTAAGAACGTGCGCCATCCACACACCACACACATCAGCATCTTGATATGCCACACCTGGGAGGTGGGATGGATTGTCTCGGCAAAGGAGAAGTGCTCACTATCACACATTTTTTCAGATTTGTGAACAATATTTGAGAGAAATGGTTATGTTGTGTTTATAGAAAATGTTTAGATCAACAAAAAAAAGAAAAATGGGAGCAAAAACAAAAGTGTTGCATTTATATTTTTGTTCAGTGTATATATATATATATGTAACGGAAAGAAAACTCATCTAACTGATCTTTTAATTTTTTTTCTCCAAAAAAAATCCCACAATGCTAACGCTGAGCCTCTGAACTAGCAAACGAGCGAAAAATGCTACCAAATGACTGCAACCGAAATTCAGTCACAAAACATTATTATTTATCTTTGCTGCACATCTCAACCCATTGTTTAACATTGTGAGGGGACACAGAATCGAAGGAGTACCCTTCATTATCACTCAATTGATTGATTCATTTTATTTCGAACAAGTAAAATTACAAAAAACAAACAAATGTAGCAGTGCATAGCAGGTAAAAAAAAAAATGACAAAACAAAAATTACATTTACAACAACAAACAGCATTAGCATAAACAGTTGCCACATCTAATTTTCGAAAATGAGTGAGAAGAAGTATAACTTATTTAATCTCACCCCCTTGTCCCTAAATGATTTATTTATAATTTGTAATCTGCAATAATTACCGTTTTTATGCATTATTATTGATATTATTAGCATTATTAATCGGCTTTATATCTGGTGATTGACATATATACATATACACATATACATACACATACATACACTGATATACATATATACACACATACTCACACATATACATGTCAAACACCTTCCCCATCCCTGTATCTCGAGAAAAATAATTTCTCTGTATTTCCTCTTGAACTGGTTAATGTCTGGACATCGCTTTAGCTCAACATTCACACTGTTTCCATAGTCTCACTCCACAGGCTGAGATACAAAAAGTTCTTCTGGTTGTACGTACCCTATGGATTTTCAATTGAAATGGTCCTCCTTGAACTATATCCCCTCACTCGTTGAGTGAATACCTTTTTCAATTATACGAATTATCGGAGATAATAACAAGAAAACAGACATCAAAACATATGGAGCTAGTTAGCTAAAAAACGGCAAAATGGCTCAAAAGTGGTCTTCAATGGCATTAAAACGATAAAAACGATGCTGAAGTTATCCATAGGTTAATCCAATGTGTCTGTGTCCCTTTGAATGATTTCTGATAATCCATAAGCAATAAACCTGCTTTTCGGTTTTCAGATGTCAGACCTAGAGACAGCTTCACTCTGGAGCCAAACCGAGTGTGCGAAGCCCCCACCCTTTTGTTTGACCATGTGTGTGTGTGGGGAGATTCCTCTTTGATTCTATTGGCTCTAACGGTCAGAAAGAGATGTCAATCACCAAAATCGACCAATGGGGTTCCAGAGAAACGGTAAAAACCCCCATTTCCACCCAAATCACCTCAGAGGTGGAGTTTGCCTTTGCTAAACTCTCTAAAAAGGTCAAATTACATTACATTACATTGCATTTAGCTGACGCTTTTAATCCAAGGCGACTTACAATAAGTACATTCGACCAGGAAGACACAACCTTGAAGAAAACAGAATCATATAAGTACATCAGGTTTCATAGAGCCAAGTATTTCAAGTGCTACTCAACTGGCTTTAGGTAAGCCAGCCCTTTATTAGTATATAAGTGCTTTGTTAATAGTTCTTTGTTAGTAATTATATCGCTCGAAATGTCACTTGTTTTGCATCAATCTTGATACAGGGGTACTTATTATATGTTGTACTTTGGATTCCTAAAGCTTTTAGTCTACCTTACCCTCATCCAAGGGTAGTTTTCACTATAAGTAAAAAATAATTTTTGGACGGACACTATAATTTACAGTTGTTTTACCATGATCAATCTGAATTGTATTAAAAAAAAAAACATCTATATTGATTCTGACTTTTCTACATCCAACTCACAGGTTTATCATTGCTTTGAGAAAAAAGATTATTAATTTAACCCTTTTAGAAGATATGGTCATTTGTTCTGGGAATGTCATTTTCGAGCCTGAGACCTGAAAAACAGGCTTGGGGCTTAACTGGTTAAGCAATCAAGACTACATTCTTTATTCCAACGTCTTGAGAGGGACAACCTTACAGTATACACACAGCAAGCCGTGAGTTTGTGTAATGGCTGACTCAGAATAAAGTGGTGGGCCACTCCTTGTATACTGTACCTGGATACAGCAACTAAGCATATAGTTCAAGACCAGTTCAAACTATTTTTTGGACAGTTCCCCTTTTCTGTATGAGGAAAGGGAGTGAGGGTGTTAACTTTTAATTCTCTCTGCATTCTCTCTGCAGCCTCCACATGAACTTTAGATTCTCTGTCAGCACACACACACCTCCTCTGCCAATGCTTCTCCAAATCAGTATACAAGGCATTGCACATTAACATCGCTTCTAGATGGTTACTAACCCTATCCCTAACACTTTACTGTTTAACACTTTAAGGAATAAAACAAACATATCTTCCTTTAAACCCCCTAAACCGACCTCAGTAATACCCTTGCCCTTTCACACCGGACCAACGACCCGTGTTATTCCGGTGTCGACTGTTGGTGTGAAAGGGTCCAGCGGGGTTATTCAACCCGGGTCGGACTCAACTTGCCTTTGGTCTGAAAGGGCTACTCGACCCGTGCTATGATCAAGAAACCTAAATGGTTAAGAATCGGTGCATCGGCATGACAACAAACGTTTTGTAAAATGCAACAAGCTGCAACAATGTCAGGCATATGGCTGTAGCTAAGGTCAATGTAATTTGTCTTTAATGAAGCATGCAGTCGTCCAAAAGCAGAACGAAGGGTGTGAGAAAACGGACTTTGTTCTGCTGTAACTTAACGTTCTGGGAATTCTTTCCTTAACCAGTCCAGTTCATATTGCATTTTATAGTTTGAAATGTGTACCGCAATCTCAACTCCAATTGCAATGGCAGAACATCTACTTTCAATGACGTAGCAACGCAACCACTTTGTTCAGCGGTGATATACAAGAAAGTAACTCGCAGGTGTATCTGTAGTCTATTACATTGGAGAAACTCAGCCCAGTGATAGTAACAATTGAGGCATCCAAAAGGCTATCCTTTTCTTTGCGGAGAGAAACTCTCTACACTGTATCTGGATACAGCAAACATATAGTTCTAGACCAGTTCAAACCCTTTTTTGACCTTTTCCCTTTTCTATGTTAAGAGGAAGGGGAGAGAGGGTGTTAACTTACAATTCCCCCTGCGATCTTCACATGAAATGTAAGTTCTCTGTCAGCAGACACACTCACTCACACACACACACACACACATCTCACGTGCTGATGCTTCTCCATATCAGCATACAGGGCATAGCAGTTTAGTATCTAGACAGTTAGAACATTTTTCTGTTCAACATTTTAAAGAATAAAAACAACATGTCTTCCTTTGATCCCTGCACCAACCTCACTAATAGGAATGTATAGGGAATTATAATAGCAGTACTGTGCAACCCTCCCCGGAGCTTTCTTTCTGCCAGGGTTGAGCGTTACCTCCTCCCAGCCTGGCAGACTCGTTTTCTCGGCCCGGCTAGTCCAAGCTCATTGGAACATCCGGATGCATTTATGTGAAGCTCAGAATCCCTTTGAGAAAACCCATGACACATTTTTTAAACAGAAAAAATCCCACAGTACACCACCATCCCAAATGTAAAAAAATGTAATATAGTAGCCTATATATGTCATATTATAAGTACTTTGCAAAAAACAAACTAAATAAAAACTAGTAGTTGTTGGGCGCTACTACTCAGGTCCATCTGAAACAATCATTTAAATAAGATGAAAAAAAAAAATAGGCCTTGTTGTTGTCTATGTTATCCTTCTAATCAAATTCACAATAAATATCTCCACATATACATTCAACTGTAGAGCACTCACTATTAAACTTGCATGTTAGATCTATTTTCAATGTTAAACTTTAAAGACATCTACCTATGTACATACACATCGTTGCACCTTTGCATACTCACTGGTGGGATGTGGACAATTATTTGATAAATCTTGTTTGCATGATATACATAATATACAATTGACATTAGATAAGCTGTCATCAAAAAAATAACAATGTGATGCATTTTTCTCTATCAACCCACAATTTGAGAGAACAAATTAAGTTAATTAGACATTCCAACAATTTGAAAGAACAAATACAGTTAAGTAGACATTCCTAGAATTTTAGTATGGAATACCAAATGTGTCAAAATTAAATAAATAAATATTCCTTAATTAAATAAATAATCATATGTATAAATACAGGAATATATATGAATGGGCAAATAAATTGCGAAATCACGAAATGATTAAATAATACTCAGTTAATAATAATAATAATAATAATAATAATAATAATAGTCAATAACAGTTATTATGAAATAATTGGAATTTATTCATTAATTTTGAATTTATTTTTTATTTCATGATTAATGTTTTATTTGTTTGACAATGGTACTTTTCCGAATGTCACATTTATTTCATAATTGTACTTTTCCAAATATTTGAGAGGACAAATCAAGTTAATTGGACATTCCTAAAACTATTGCAGGGATGTACATACAAGGCATGCATGCCTAATGTGCAGATAATAGAGATGTTAGTGTTCGCGATACAGGATGTTTTGATTCAAGTGACGATTTAACTTAATTCAGGCAGACATGCTCATCCGTCTTATACATGAATTAAAAGTCAATATAAAAGATTGGATCTGCTATTTGTTAAGAAGTTTCCTGTCGTAACATATCCGGGACAACACTACCTTGGCAAGCAGCACAAATCTGCCGAGAAGAATGATCAAAAATCACTCCCGACCAGTGGCCAAAGCTGGTCGATACTTAGACCAAAATGACTTAAGGCTGTTATTGCATCAAAAGATGGCTCTACCAACAACTAATCTGTAGGGGTTGAATACTTATGCAAGCAGCAATTTTCAGTTCATTTATTTTCTTTAAAATATCTGCTGATGCAAAATAATGTTGCCATTGAAAATGTATCCATTCACTGTTAGAGCATAGCACTGCTATACAAATACTGACTGGATTTTTTTTTATAAGTATCATTTGCAATCCAGACAAATCTGATAAGTTTCAAGGGATAGAGCACTTTGCAAGCCACTGCATAGCCACCTGAGATGTGTGTACGTGTGAGTGTGTCTGCTGACAGAGAAGTGAAAGTGTGAAGGGGAGAGAGGGAAGTGAAAGTTAACACCCCCTCTCCCCTTTCTCTTAACATAGAAAGGAGAAAACGTCAAAAAAATGATTTGGACTAAACTATAGGTTAGGTTTCTGTATCCAGATACAGTATATAGAGTTTCTCTCCACAAAACAAAACAAGTTGTAATAGACTGTATAGTATACCCCTTTCACACAGGCACCCCGGGTTTTCCCGTTGGACCCATTCAGACCGCACTCTGGTCCCGGGAAAGAACTGCGTTGCCGCCGTTCACACACACGACCCAAATCTGCGAGTTACTTTCTTGTATGTCACTGCTGAACAAAGTTGTCGCGTTGCTACGTCATTCAAAGGAGACGTTAGGCCATTGTTATTGTTTTAGGTTGATGGAGTGGAGCTCGCGGCACATACATCGAACTGTAAAATGCAACTGACTGGTTAATGAAAGGATTCTGCCAGGGCTGCCACAGTCCCTTTTCTAACACACTTTGTTCTGCGAGGGTGGTGGTTGAAAAAGCTTTTGGACCAAGGCGTTGTTCATTAAAGTGTACCTTAGTTATAACCATATGCCTGACATTGTTGCAGCTTGTTGCATTTTACACAACGTTTGTTGTCATGCCGATGCGCCGATTCTTAAACAATTAGGTTTCTTGATCATAACACTGGTCGAGTCGAATCCGACCCAGGTCGAATTTACCCGGGTGGACCCTTTCACACCAACAGTCGACACCGGAATAACACGGGTCGTTGGTCCGGTGTGAAAGGGCAAGGGTATTACTGAGGTCGGTTTAGGGGGTTTAAAGGAAGACATGTTTGTTTTATTCTTTAAAGTGTTAAACAGAAAAGGGTTAGTGTTAGGGTCAGTAACCATCTAGAAGAGATGTTAATGTGCAATGCCCTGTATACTGATTTGGAGAAGAACCGACAGTGTGTGTGTGTGTGTGTGTGTGTGTGTGTGTGTGTGTGTGTGTGTGTGTGTGTGTGTGTGTGTGTGTGTGTGTGTGTGTGTGTGTGTGTGTGTGTGTGTGTGTGTGTGTGTGGTGTGTGTGTGTGTGTGTGTGTGTGTGTGTGTGTGTGTGTGTGTGTGTGTGTGTGTGTGTGTGTGTGTGTGTGGTGTGTGTGTGTGTGTGTGTGTTGACAGAGAGTTTAAAGTTCATGTTGAAGTTGCAGAGAGAATTCCAAGCCAACACCCTCTCTCCCCTTCCTCACATACATGTAGAAAGCGGAAACGGTCAAAAAAGAGATGCAGTATACAGGGAGTGGCCCACCACTTTATTCTGACTCAGCCATTACACAAACTCAGGGCTTGCTGTAAGGGTTTCGATATGTCGTGTGTCCCCTAAAGCCACTCCAAAGTGGATATATTTGCGATGCTGCATCCCTGTGTGTGTGGGGGGGTGTACCAATCTTAACCCAGGGGTTGTTCAGAATATGCTATTGTACGCAACTATAGCGGAATCTGAACGACGCCGGACATCAAAGTCAAAGAATATTCGTGTGTGTGTGTGTGTGTGTGTGTGTGTGTGTGTGTGTGTGGGGTGTGTGTGGCCACTGCTACAATACTTAGGGAGCTATTTTCTGTGTTGGAGTTGTATTCCCTACAGGGTGTACTTTGAGGGTTTTTGACTCTGCAGACCGTTTACATGCATACACAACTTCATAACACACAAGGGGACGTGTAATAACTGGTAAAGCATGACATGGGCCCTTTGAAATGATTAGGTCTCTCATAAATACTGCCCAAACTCTTTACCCCAAGGTCTTACCCTAACCATAACCCCAGAGATGACATGCGAATCTCCCGGCGCATAGGAACGTCCGACGGCTTTGAGCTTGGTCTAGTTGGAATCGCGTCGAAGAGTACATGCAGATTGATGCCTCTGGTGCAACTAAATGTCAAAGGTTACGGCTTAAAATGTAACAAAACCTTCCGTTTAGGCCTTTTGAGCCGCCGCAGTGCTCCGTGAGTGTTTAAAGTACTTTGAAAAGGGCTAAAGAGCTAATTTTTTCACAGGGGTCCTCTAAATAAGGCCCAGATCAGGAATCTGAAGTATGTAAACTGTAACCCACCCAGAACTTTTTTCAATAAAATGTCAAACTTTCTCACAAAATGCTGTCTGGTTAGGGTTATGGATGCCTCTGGTGCGACTACATGTCAAAGGTTACGGCTTAAAATGTAACAAAGCTCCAATGGTCAAAGTCTTCGTCTCGTTGGAATCGCTTCGAAGAGTACATGTCGTTTGACCCCTCTGTTTTACCTAATGTCAAAGGTCACGTCTTAAAACAGGAAAAAACCTTCCGTTAAGGTTTTTATCTCAACACACCCGTTTCCCCGCATGCTAAGCAGTCGAGACTATTCTTGTTAGCTTCGGCTCGATTTGTAGATATGATTTGATATGTTGTGTGTCCCCTAAAGCCACTCCAAAGTGGATATATTTGCGATTCTGCATCCCTGTAAACATATTCATGTGTGTATGTGTGTGTGTGTGTGTGTGTGTGTGTGTGTGTGTGTGTGTGTGTGTGTGTGTGTGTGTGTCAACCTTAACCCAGGGGTTTTTCAGAATGTGCTATTGTACGCAACAATAGCGGAATCTGAACGAGATCAGATCACTCGTGTCTTAGAGGAGGCAGTGATGCCATAAACCTGTTAATGTAGGCCTGCGCATTCAAACACTCTGTAGTGTATTTATTTTCTAACCAGTTGTTCTTTGGGGGAAAGATTTGGCGCCCTCTTGAGGGAAACAGAGAGTATTTATTCCACTTGTGCACAAATGTAAAGGCCGCTTTAACTGAAAAATGAAAAATGCTCTAATTTGCCTCAAACTCGGTGGGCACCTGCGAGGGGCCGGGTACAACGCACACACAAAGTGGGCTACAGTTGCCCACCCGCTGGAACGACTTATGGCCGTTTGAAGTTTTAAAACTCCAATTTCAGTAACAGGGAAGACCGCCGCTGGGCCCAAATGTCTCACAGATTATAGCCGTGGGCCTAAACTATCACCCAGAGCAGGTCCCGTACAGTTGCCCACCTCGTAGCCCCAGATATACACATTGTAAACTACACGGGTGGTGGTAAATAGCCCCTTAACCTAGTGAAGATTGAAAATGAAAAATTCACCAATTTGCTTCAAACTCGCTGTGCACCTTGGGGGGGGCGGAGGCAACTCACACACCAAGTGGGGTAAGCACGCCCACCTGTTGGAACGACTTATGGCCATTTCAAGTCTTCAAAGTCCAATTACGATTGTCTCTCCCCATTCCCCGCATGCTAGGCTGTCGAGACTATACTTGTTAGCTTCGGCTCGATTTGTAGATATGATTCGATATGTCGTGTGTCCCCTAAAGCCACTCCAAAGTGGATATATTTGCGATGCTGCATCCCTGTGTGTGTGGGGGGGTGTACCAATCTTAACCCAGGGGTTGTTCAGAATATGCTATTGTACGCAACTATAGCGGAATCTGAACGACGCCGGACATCAAAGTCAAAGAATATTCGTGTGTGTGTGTGTGTGTGTGTGTGTGTGTGTGTGTGTGTGTGTGTGTGTGTGTGTGTGTGTGTGTGTGTGTGTGTGTGTGTGTGTGTGTGTGTGTGTGTGTGTGTGTGTGTGTGTGTGTGTGTGTGTGTGTTGACAGAGAGTTTAAAGTTCATGTTGAAGTTGCAGAGAGAATTCCAAGCCAACACCCTCTCTCCCCTTCCTCACATACATGTAGAAAGCGGAAACGGTCAAAAAAGAGATGCAGTATACAGGGAGTGGCCCACCACTTTATTCTGACTCAGCCATTACACAAACTCAGGGCTTGCTGTAAGTATGCTGCAATATAGTCCCTCCCAAGATGTCGAAATAGAGAACGTGGTCTAGATTGCTTAATGATTGGGCCTTCTTTTTTTATATCTGGTGATCTCAATTGTGGGACCTGAACCTACACTTCAGCTCCCCGGGACTTCATTTTTGCCAGGGTCGAGCGTTACCTCCTCCCAGCCTGGCATATAGCCTCATATTCTTGGCTAGTACAAGATCATTGGAACATCCGGATACATTTGTGCGAAGCTCACAATCCCTTTAAGAACCCCCCCAATGACACTACAATGTCACTTGCTCCCAAATCTTTGCATACGTCACATCATCTCACTGGTGGAACATGGGAAATTATTTGATAAATCATGCTTGCATAATTTGAATAATAAAGAAAATAACTAGTTGACTTTAGAGAAGCTGTTAAAAAAACCAATGTGTACAATTTTTCTCTATCTACCCACAATTTGAGAGAACAAATAAAGTGAATTGGACATTCCTACTATTCTACAGTGTATGTGCAGGAATGTATTTGCAAGGCATGATTGCCTAATGTCAAGATGTTAGGGATTTTCGTGTTCACTCTGAAATTATCTATTCAATCCTTCATCTGATATTATTTTTATTTTTTTATTCTTTTATTTAGTTTGAACCGATTATGGCATTTGACTGTTGCTTTCGCTGTTTGACACGTAAAATGTCTTTAGATTTTAAATATATTTATTGTATCTAAGGAAAATATAAATATGATTTTAGATATTGCATATTTTGCTAAATGTACAGTGAAACATTAAACAAGCCTCCAATGCCCAAATATGGGAATGGTCTTTGGTCTTGCAACACCTCCCAAGTCCACCCCATCACACTTTGTAGCTCAAATAAACAAAGCCTATGAAATGTATTAACCAATGGCAAGAACCCTCAGTATTATGGGTGTGGCCTGCCTGAAATATAAATATTAGAGCATCACCTTTGATTATCAACATTCATATACAGACTTGTTCAAACTAGTTGCTTGTAATAATTCCAGCTCACACATTTTATTAAACCGTATCCATAAGTTGACTTCAACCTAAAGAATCGGTTTCAAATCTTTAAAAGCACACCAATTAAGGTAAGAAATGAATATTTGAATATTAGTTTTTTCTAATTAAATAGGATACTATGTGCCTATGACTCTAAATAGTTGAATCTAACCCTGTAAATGCATTTTTAAAATAGTATCTAATAATACAAAAAAAACATTTAAATGTTTGAAGCAGTGGTATTTAACTGAACATTTCCATTTCAGATCTTATCTAAAACCTACAAGATGGCTTATCCAACAACTTTGTATGAAATTGGTGGCAACGGTGGTCACTCGTTTTCCTTTACTGGAGAGAGTAATGGAGCCACGCTAAAGCAGCTGAATGTGTGGGTAGGAGGCTCGCAGGTGAGGGGGGTCCAAGTCTTGCTCACAGATGGACGTCAAGAACTTTTTGGGCAACGATCTGGTTCTAGTCAACAGTATATGTTTCAACTTGGGGAGTGTTTCACCTCTCTGTCGCTGTGGGGGAATGGAGCAGGTACTCGTCTAGGAGCCATCAAATTCAAGACAAATCGTTCCGGAGAGTTCTTTGCCAAAATGACCAGCTGGGGCTTGAAGACAGAATACCCCATGGATGTTGGCTCTGGAATCTGCTTCGGGGTTGTTGGAAGATGTGGCAGTGACATTGACTGCATGGGTTTCATGTTCCTCACTACTGTCCAGTCAACGGTTTTGATGAACGTCAACTACCCAACAATGAGCCAACTTACACCCCAGGTAAATGTAGAAGAAATCAAATCCATCACCTACGACAACAACACCACAGCCGACCAAGTCAACCAGATTGAATCCTCCAAGAAGATTACAAAAACGTCTTCTTGGACTGTGACCAACAGTATGGAGGCAACTTTCAGTATGGAAGTGAGTGCAGGAATCCCAGAGGTAATCGAGGTGTCAACTGGATTCAGCTTTACCATGGGAACAGAGAGCTCTTACCATCTGGAAAACACTGACGAGAGAACGGAGACGGTAACCTTTACCATACATGTTCCAGCAGGAAAGAAGGTGAAAGCTGACATTACAATCGGTAGAGCCACCATTGACCTGCCTTACACTGGCACTGTGAAAATAACCTGCAATAATGGCAGCGTGCTTCAGTATGAAACCAGTGGTGTATACAAAGGTCTTACCTACACCGCAATTAAAGAAAGTGTTACAGAAATGTAGAACAAACAAAAAAAGCTATTTATATGCCTGATTGCCTTTGCTTTTTACTTTACCATGATTATTTGACTTCATTGTTAGGAACATCAAATACATTTGACTGTATCACTGCATTTGTACTTTAAGTTACTTATTACTTATTAGTTAGTTAATGACTTGTTTTAAGAACTTGCCCTTTCATAAAATGTCTGTTGTAGACGTTCTTAGCAGCAATGAGATTTTTTTTTTACAGATTTTTATATCCTATTATTACAATTAATTTGGCTTGTAGCGGTAGACTTCATCTTATATATGTTGTGGGGTCTATTTTTATATAACATTACAATATTCTTATTATTACATTATTTGCTTATTGTGCTCATTGTATGTGCTGTGACTTAGGAATAAATAGATGCAATCACCCCCCCAAGTTTTGATGGGGAGGACAGGAACGAAGGGAAAGGTTACATGAGAAAGTGTTTAGCTTGCAATATTGAAAGTAGCAAGGTCGAGTGCAGAGACTGAGAGAATACAAAGAGGTAGTCAGAACAGCACAACGCACCGGCCTTCACTTTGTATGGGAGCCGCACTCCCCCGCAAAGCTAGGAAGCAACATTATGGTTTCCCGCTATATCTGAAGAAACGTTAGAGAAAACAAATTAGTATGATGGTGCCAGAGTAGGGAGGGACTTCCACAGGCCGGCCGAATGCTGATTGGAGGATCGTGTTGCCAAGAGACTCTGAGTCTGCGCACCAACCAAAGAGAACCAAGTCTACACCGCGGTATCTCTTCAGGTAGTCTTGACCAATCATAAATGTACGGACAACGCCCTGTGTAATAAAATGTATTGTCGCACGAGGTTCGAGGCTCTTGACGGATTTGGTGGTTACAGATTACAGCTTTGCTGCCTGTGAGTCCCAAATACGTGATGAGTCCTTGGCCACGTGAATATATCTTTTGCTCTCTTTACAATAAATAGTTAAACTTAGAAGTTGTCTGTCTTTTCTGGAATTCTGAACCCAACAGCGCCACAATTCTTTTTTCAAAATGCTACACAATAAAATATTTACAAGAATCAGCTGTGCATTCAAGTCATTTACTAATAACATTCACCTACGTATGTGCATTTTCTGGAAATGTGTCAGTCTATGCAAAATTGTTAGGTTCAACTATGCCACACTTATAAACAATGCTAAAAACTAAACACGTCTATAGAGGCTCCACATTAACTGGTTTTAGCAAGAGAACCGCAGGATAAAAAAGTAATAATACAACACAGGTTCTTCAGTAAACCGTGACTTGTATTGAAAGTGACTGCTTTCCAGAGACCAGAGCTTAATTATAGAGTTTGGGAGTAGTGTAGCAGAATGGATGCCCCAGACCATTCTGTGACAGTAGGAGAGTGGACATTTAAAACCGTGGTCTGGAGAATGACAGGGGTTGTGTCAAAAACTCTGAATAACGTGCCATTGCAAGAGCAGGAGGAGACCCCAGGTTTATGAGGCAACAGAAACAGAAACAAAGGGTATCACATCATCTATTAAAAAAAACTGCAATCTAAAGTATTATATTCTATTTTTGTCTGTTTTATTGCATTTACTTTTACTATATAAATTGTACAGCACTTTGGTCAACTGTTTTAAAATGTGCTTCATCAATACATTTGACATTGTCATTGAAATAGTTTTTCCTATTCTGTTCACCCCAATGTTTTTACAGGAAACCAAACCAAAGAAAGAATATGAATAACTGTGTTGTGTGGTGGTAGCACTGTCACACACAGATGACTGTACTGACTCAAAATTCTGGAGAAAAAAGAAATATGGTGGCAATGTTTTGTTTGGAAAAGAACAAGGCAGATGAATAATCTATTTTAGCCGTTACTGCAGAACACAATGGAAGCAAATAAAGTGAACATAAAAAAGGTAGTATGGTTACAGTGTCTTATAGTTTCAATCACTTTATTTTATATAACTTTTAAAAGACGTTACATTTGATACAATTAGTCTTTTTTAATCTATAATTCTTTAACATTTTAATTAGATGTACATTACATGTACATGAAAGGCCATTTTGCTAGCTGCTGGTGTTATATTGAAGCACACTGGGATTTATACTGGTCATCACTTCACCAGTGGTAAGTTGACTGAAGTTGCCTCCCAGGTTACACTAGACTCACTCACTGATAAACATAAAGCCCAAGGCGTCAATGGCAGCTCCTGATCGCCCGGCGATACCCACAAAGGTTCCAGTGCCAACTTTGATGTGGCACTCGTTGTTTACTGGCTTCTCTGTTATTTTGACCGAGAACTCTTTGCAGAGGCTCGTCTTGAACTGGATGGCACCAAGACTTATCACGTCTCCAGTCAGTCCATTATCCCACAGAGTCAGTGAAGTAAATCTCTCGCCGGCGCGAAACGCATACTCTTTTTAAACTCCCGCTGCAGCTCCTTATAGGCAATCTGCCCCCTCTGTAAGCCAAACCTGGACACCAGACACCTGCCAAGTATCTACCCACACTTTTATTTTCGCCAGTATGGCTGCATCACGTCGACCAAAGAAAGAAAAAGGGCCACCCCCATAGCCACCGATGATATGCTGCGTTGTTGGCAGCATAGCGGAGATTTGATGTCAAATATTAAATATACAACTGATTCCAAAGGTAATGTTTTAATATTTTTTGTTTTAGTATTAGTATTTTAAACTTTTATTGGCCGGCCGGCATTGCCATTGGTAAGCACTGCAATTGGGCAACATTTCAACTATTCCACTATTTCACTGCCAAAAATAGAAAATGCAAGGGGGGTGCTGCTTTGAAAGAAGAGCATGCCAGGCACATCTTTGAATAAGTACAGAATGGGTAAGAGGCACTAGAAGTTAAAAAAGCAGGTTCAGTTAAAACAGCCTCTAGTCCGCCATTGTTGTGGTGCTCAGTAATTGGGGCTAGCATTATGTGGGGAGCAGAGAAGTATACCACTTACATTTCTACGGGCTAGAGAGCCACTTCATTAAGTCATAGAATGTTCGCTAGTTGAACCAAGATAAACAGGCTCTAGCTCTAGCACTGAACTGGCTCTAGGTTCTTGTTGGTGGAAAAGGGGGAGCTAACTGTCCCTTGAAGAATGTAATTTGGGTATCTCAATTTACTGTAGAAACTGCTAAATTTTGCGCTGGCATTGCAATCATTCTGGCCAGTAGGTGACTAGCAATACATTGCCCAATGGACGCATTTGAACACCGTTTATTCAATTTGTTCGGAAGAAAAGCACAATCCTTTAATTCTATTTATTTTTATTTTTATTCAATTTGTGGCTAAGCCGGCATTGCTGTTAGAGTATGTCGGCCGAAGAAATCGTAGCATTAAGTGGCAGAATAAGTCCAACCAAGGGGATTAAGGGGTGACCCTTTGAACTGGCTAGCAGTGATCTAAACAATTCATAATGTGCTTTGTATTTATGTAAATGAAATTATTTTGAGTAGTAAGCACAGGGTATTCTATTACAAAAAAATATTGAATTATGGCTCACCTTATTTGGAGTGTTGGTGAAGATAATCTGAAAGTGATTCTTTTTGCAGCAGCATCAACTAATACGTTTAGGATACGGTTTAATAAAATATGTGAATTACGAGCAACTAGTTTCAACAAGTCTGTATATGAATGTTTATAATCAAAGACGATGCTTTCATTTTTATACTTCAGGCAGGATCCACCCATAATACTGAGGGTTCTTGTCATTGGTTAATACATTTCACAGGCTTTGTTGTTTTTATCCTACAGTTGACGGTAACTTGCACAATTTGAGTTGTAATTTTTTAACCTACTAAAATACTTGGAAAGTAGTTGCTCACCTGACCCGTGCTTTCCCAAACTTGCCTTGCTGTATAAATGGTATGCATCTCCGAGACCAGGGGTTCCCAAACTTTTTTCCCAAGGGCCCCCCAAATGACACCTGTTGGAAGTTGCGCCCCGTCCCACACACACACACACACACACACACACACACACAAGGGGGGGGGGGGAGCAACAGCAATAATTCAAGTTTAAAAGTCTCAAAAATACTACAACTACTGTCACAAACTGGATGCATGTGAAGCATGTTGTTAAAGGAGGATGAAAGCGTAATTAAGGAGCACTATTGAAGTGACTTTGATGGTTATTGGACTCATGATTAATTCATTTGGATTCCCGCTGTATGAAGAAATTAAAGGACGGCGCAAGTGGAAACAATTCACAAAGGCATTAAACTGTTTAAAACACGTGCTCAAAGTAAGCCGGATTTTGCCGATGTGTTTATGTGGATTCAAAAGTCGTAAATAATCTACAAAATGGAGGAGACCGATCTGATCGGAGCAACTGTGACAAATAATCCAACTGAAACTGGCATGGACAATGACTATGTTTTAAACATGCGCTTATCCAGAAAAGCCTGATTTGGATACTTTACGGGCAGAAGAAACATTTCTATTAAAGAAATAATTATAAATGTCTGTCTTTTTATGCCTATAATAGCTACTAACTTGAATTTGTATTCAAATTAATTAATCAATTATTTGTCATATTTTATCTTCTCTGGTCCCCTCCCCAATCTGATCAATGATGACATGTATAGCCGCATGTCATCATTTCAGCGCTGGTTGTCTTGGTGGTGCCCAGCAAACAATGTGGGCTTCGTAAATAATTGGACAGCCTTCTGGGGAAAACCTGGTCTGATTAAGAGAGACGGCATTCACCCTACTTTGGAAGGTGCAGATCTCATTTCGGCAAACATCTCAGGGCTTTGTGGACGTAATCCATGACAAACTGGAGTTGAGACCAGGAGGCAGAGTCGCAGTCTTACACGCTTCTCTGCGCTCTCTCCTAGGCAGTCACCCATAGGAATCCCGAACCCAATAAAATACCCAATATTAGCGGTGTGTGTGTCTGCCCAAGGACAATTTAAGGTAAAACCTAATAGAGGTGTCATACATAATAACCTAATAAAAGTAAATGTAACAACTACTACAGTGCAACAAAACAGGAAGATTAAATGTGGTCTCTTAAACATAAGATCTCTAGCATCTAAAGCAATATTGGTAAATGATTTAATATCAGATTATAATATTGATATATGCTGTCTCACTGAAACTTGGTTGAGACATGAAGAACATGTCAGCATAAATGAGGCCACTCCACCCAGCCATGTCAACACTCATATTGCTCGAGGCACGGGCCGAGGAGGTGGAGTTGCAGCAATCTTTGACTCAAGTTTACTTATCAATACTAAACCAAAATTAAATTATACCTCCTTTGAAAGCCTCGTTTTTAGTCTTACGCATCCGACCTGGAACACTTTGCAGCCAATCTTATTTGTTACAGTGTATCGTGCACCAGGTCCTTATTCAGAATTCTTATCAGACTTCTCTGAATTTTTATCAACTTTGGTTCTTAAAACAGACAAAGTAATTATCGTAGGTGACTTTAATATTCATGTTGACGATGATAAAAATAGCCTTACTGTTGCATTTAACTCTATATTAGATTCTGTTGGTTTCTGTCAGAGTGTAAATAAACCAACCCACTGCTATAATCACACTCTCGACCTTGTTCTGACTTATGGTATTGAAATTGAGCAACTATTAGTCGAACCGCATAATCCTGCTTTATCCGACCATTGCTTAGTAACTTTTGAAGTACTGTTACTGGACTACAAAGCATTAGTCAAAAGCTCTTGCAGCAGAAACCTATCTGTTAGTGCGATAGCCACATTTAAGGAAGAGATTCCACCAATACTTAACTGGATAGCATGTCTGCATGTAGGGGAGGAAACTTATACAAAATGTACACCACCCCAGATTGATCATGTTGTTGATAGTGCTATAGATGCGCTGCGAATAAAATTAGACTCTGTTGCTCCTTTGAAAAAGAAGAAAATAAAACAACATAGCTCCATGGCATAATGCCGAAACCCGCAAAATAAAGCAAAAGTCTAGACAACTTGAAAGGATATGGCGTTCCACTAAACTTGAAGAATCTCGTTTAATTTGGCATATTACTCTCAATGAATATAAGAAAGCACTGCGTAAAGCGAGAGCAGCTACTACTCTTCATTAATAGATGAGAATAAGAATAATGCAACATTTATTTTCAGCACTGTAGCCAGGCTGACAGAGAGCCACAGCTCCATTGAGCCTTCTATTCCCTTAGCACTCAGTAGTAATGATTTTATGTGCTTTTTTAACCATCACATTGTTACTCTGAGAAACAAAATGAATGACCTCTTGCCTTCGACCAGTATAGTGTTATCAACAGCTCCCGGAAACGTAAGTTCTAATATTACACTAGATAGTAAACTAGAATGCTTTTCAGCCATTAACCTTGAACAATTACATTCAATGATTCTCTCTTCTAAACCATCAACGTGCATGTTAGACCCAATTCCAACTAAGCTGTTGGAAGTTTTTCCATTAATTAGCACTTCTTTATTAAATATTATGAATATGTCTTTATTATCAGGCTATGTTCCACAATCATTCAAAGTAGCAGTGATAAAACCGCTTCTTAAAAAGCACAACCTCCATCCAGAGGTTTTAGCCAACTATAGACCTATTTCTAATCTTCCGTTCCTCTCAGAGATTCTTGAGAAAGCGGTCGCTAAACAGCTGTTACTTAAAAAACAATGATTTATCTGAAGACTTTCAGTCTGGCTTTAGAACACATCATAGCACAGAGACAGCCCTGGTTAAAGTCACACATGATATTCTAATAGCCTCAGACAAGGGACTTGTCTCTATTCTTGTTTTGCTCGATCTTAGTGCTGCATTTGATACTATCGACCATGACATCCTATTGCAAAGACTAGAGCACTTAGTTGGCATACAGGGAACTGCTTTAGGCTGGTTCAGGTCCTATCTATCTGAACGCTCTCAGTTTGTACGTGTTAACGATGAATCTTCCACGCAAACCAAAGTTAGCCATGGAGTGCCACAGGGCTCAGTGCTCGGACCTATTGTGTTCACATTATATATGCTTCCGTTAGGCAATATTATAAGGAATCATTCTGTAAGCTTTCATTGTTATGCGGATGATACTCAACTATATCTATCAATCAAGCCTGATGAAATTGTACGATGTGAGGGTCTAAGGACAGAGGGTGTCGTATTGTCATACTGATATTCTGTACACACTGTGAAGACCACTGAGACAAATGCAACATTTGTGATATTGGGCTATATAAATAAACATTGATTGATTGATGTACATGAAATGGACAGGAATCTTTCAATTTCATCCACATTTGACTCATGAAATGTACGGCAGCAGAGTCACTGCTGTAAGCAGGGTCCCACACTCACAGGCACACAGGCAGAGATCCAAGGTGATGCACATGGCTTTCTTACCCAGGAATGAGTGTGTGAAAGCTGGGTAAAAGTGCTGTGAATACAAGGAGGGAGAGAGAGAGAGAGCAGCAGCAGCAGCAGCAGCAGCAGCAGGCTGTGACCCAGAGAGCTCCTTCCAGCACCTCGCTCTCCCACCACCCAGAGGACAGGCTGCTTCACAGCACTATGTAACCCAGGAAAGAAGCTTGAAACCTGGCCATTTCATCCACATTTGACTCATGAAATGTACAGCAGAGTCACTGCTGTAAGCAGGGTCCCACAGGCACACAGGTAGAGATCCAGGGTGATGCACATGGGTCAGAAAAAGTTAACTTTTGGAAGAACCAGAGAAAAGGGTGAAAATGGATCAAATGTATCCCAAGATAGTGTCTCTTAAGGCGGATATAGTCCCCTGACAACCCCCGTTACATTCCTCCAGAGTCAGAAAAAGTCTAAGTTAACTTTTGGAAGAACCAGAAAAAAGGGGTGAAAATGGATAAATTGTACCCCAAAATAGTGTCTCTTAAGGCGGGTAAAAGTTATGTGAATATGGGATGACGTATATAGACACTTGAGCACCAGCAAGACCCCCACCTCCATAACCTTGTGCACCAGGCGAACCTGTGTACCCACACTTAAGCACTCCTCCACGGACTACACCAAGAGGGAACACCGGTCAGAAGTTCGTGCCCCTGGTAACACTGAATAACAAAAATGCCATTAAAACTGCTTTGCATTGAGGATTCTAGTCCGAGATGAGTGCTTATCTGCGGGTATCTTTTTGAGCCACCAAGGCCACATTAAGCAGTCTCACCTGTCTACAATCTTCGTTATCACACTCCAAATGTGGGCTGACGGACGGAGGCTCCCAGAGGCTTACATTTGATCTGTGAATATCCAAAAATGTGACCATTGGAACGGAGGGTTTTTTCTGGCGTAGCTCTCTCAGTAGATGCAATGTCACATTATGCTTTAAACTTGCCAATAACTGGTGCTTCTCATGGTGCGATAACTCACGGTGATGAAGCGCGAGGTGTCTGTCGAGTCGAGTGCCAACATAGGAACACCCTGGAATGGGACGAATATTCACACGGCCATGCGCCATCTTCAGCAGGATAGCTCTTTCCTCCAAATTCCGGACATCATGACGGCCCCTAAGGTGTTTGTTCAAAGCCCAATACGACCCTTTGCAGACCGGGCATTCAGACGACATGATTACTGGAACAGCCAGTCAAAAAAATCAAGAGAAAAGACCGAAAATTGCGTCTTCTGTGGCCGCAAACAATAACCAGCCGCTTGCTCTACATGGCTGATCTGCACTGTGATTGACACTGTACCACAGGCAGGGGCGGACTGGGGGGAAAAAGTGGCTCGGGGATTAATTGACAGACAGGCCCACTTAATGCGCGGCATGTATCGGCCGGCCGGCGACGAAAGTATGTTACTTAACAAAAAACCCTATGCCTTTAATGTTATTTTGGACAATTATTCATATAGTAATCACATTGAGCCCTTGAGTTGCAGAGAGCAAAAATAGTTGCGGCATATATTTAGTAATTTTAATGTTAACAGATCATTGATGCAATAACATTTTGACCGAATTTGCCTGACTTGACACATGGAATAAAACATGGGTGACGTACAAAGCATCCTCAATGTGGGTGAGACAATTTAACAGGGGGTGTGGGCAGGTGATGGACCTCACCTCCTCTAGGGGGGTCCGGGGGCAAGCTCCCCAGGGAAGATTTTTTTTTTAAATGTTGAAGTTAAATGCATCAATCTGTTCCATTTTGAGAGCAAAATTAGGGACTAAATCTATGGCAGTCAGGGGCTTGGACTGTGAGCCGTAGGGTCGCCGGTTCAAGTCCCCGACCAGACCTATTTGGAGTGTGGACTTCTACTTGGAGAGGTCCCAGTTCACCTCCTGCCCTGCCGTGGTGCCTTTGAGTAAGAAACCAGACAAGGCTGTACCTTTAGTAATGAATATTACATGTTGTGAGGAAATCTTTCCACCAATAATTCCAATAAGTAATCCAAAATGTATTCACTTCAGGTTTACGAAAGTAACTGTAATCAGATTACTCGTTTTTCAAATGTAACACGAGCTGAATACAGTTACTTGATTTTTGTATTCTGATTACGTAACGCCGTTACATGTATTCCGTTACATGTATTCCGTTACAACCCAACCCTGGCCACACCCCACTGGGCTGGGCTGGGCCGGAACACTTACAAATGTGGGCCGGTAGGATTAAAAAAAAAGAATTCTTTTTTTTTTTGGCCCTCCGGCCCACACACAGCACCGGCCCACCGGGGAAACTCCCGGTATTCCCAATGGCCAGTCCGCCCCTGACCACAGGTGATACTAATCACTGCTGATTAGCTGATTGGCAGCATGTGCGACTCGGGACTCGGCACTCAGTAGTGTAATAGGGTGTTTGACGTCGGAGAAAGTGGTTTTAAATGTCTGGAAAATGTATATTTTAAAGTACTTTGCAGGAAAATCATACTGACATTGCCAGGAATATTACCTGGCATTTGGGCGTCACAATGACATTGAGAGGAATTTGTGACATTTGCTGGAAGAACGCATGTAGCAGCTGTACAGAAGGTAGAAGAGTTGATTCTTTCACTTTAGCCATTTTAGTTGAGTTTAACACTTTTACTCTACACATATACACTAAGAAAGAGGATCAGTCCCATTCTGAGGTCTTTACACTGGTTCCTCACCAACACTAAGAAAGAGGATCAGTCCCATTCTGAGGTCTTTACACTGGTTCCTCACTCACACTAAGAAAGAGGATCAGTCCCATTCTGAGGTCTTTACACTGGTTCCTCTCTCACACTAAGAAAGAGGATCAGTCCAGTTCTGTGAAACAGAAACCTAGTCTAACCCTCAGCTTTTTAAGCAGGTTATTGACCTGAAGTTTAAAAGAGAGACAATCATCAAGCCAGATACCAAGGTATGTGTAACAGGTAACCTCTTTGAGTACTTGTCCTTGCATAGTAACAATATCCAAAGTAGTGTCTGTAGTCTTTTTAGCTTTAGAAAGAGCGTTACCTTGGTTTTATCAACATTTAGAAGAAGCTTTAGTTCAGAGAACTGAGTCTGAATAATGTTAGAAACAGCCTGTAATTGTAACCACCAGCCTCCTGAATGAGGGACCTCACAGAACATCACGGTATCATAATCACCAAATGTGAAGTAGCTTCATCCACATGTTCCCCCAAGCTGTTGATGTAGATGGAGAATAAAAGTGGACCTGAAACAGCAACCTTGAGGAACACCATTACGTGATGTTTACCCACTCAGAAGACAGCCCATCAAAGTGAACACATGGGCCTTTCAGAGAGGCAGTTCTCAGACCAGCCACTGCCACGGCTGGACCTGCCGACACTGAGCAGCCTCTGCTTCAAGATGCGATGATCCACGTGTCCAACGCTTTGGACAGGTCAACAAACAGAGCTGCTCAACTCTGCTTATTATCTAAAATACTCTCCACATCGTTCACTCGTTCATCGTGGCAGTGATGGTGCTGCGCTGCTTTCTGAAGCCTGACTGATGCTCAGACAGGTTGTCATGGTTACATGAAAAACACCTTTACCTGTTCCCCCTCACTAGGCGTTCAAGAGCCTGAGCCAGAACTGACCACTTAGAGATGGCCTATAGTTATTCAATAAGGTGGCCTCCCCTCCTTTCAGCGAAGGCAGGACGTACGCTGACTTCCACACTTTAGGGATGGTGTTAGAGCTGAGGGAGAGGTTAGAAAGAGAAGTGAGAGGTGGAGCGATAACATCTGCAGCTATCTTTAAAAGAAAGGCTCTACATTGTCCGGGCCGGCCGGCTTCCTAGGATCTAACTTAGCTTAAAGCTTCACGAACAACATCAACAGTAAAAGGGGTAAAACTGAAAGGGTTTTCCAGACCACGTTGTTCAGAGTCACGGACTGGGGCGTTCACAGAAGCAGAGTTAGTGAAGGAATCAAGCAGAGAGCCGCAGGACACACAGTGCTCATTAAAGCAGCTGAGCATAGAGCCCTGTCCGACGGAGAGCCAGATTGCTGAGGTGAGGCACGGAGGAGCTCACTAAAGCAGCTGAGCATAGAGCCCTGTCCGACAGAGAGCAGAGGCTGAGGTGAGGCACGGAGGAGCTCACTAAAGCAGCTGAGCATAGAGCCCTGTCCGACAGAGAGCAGAGGCTGAGGTGAGGCAGGGAGGAGCTCATTAAAGCAGCTGAGCATAGAGCCCTGTCCGACAGAGAGCAGGTGCTGAGGTGAGGCAGGGAGGAGCTCATTAAAGCAGCTGAGCATAGAGCCCTGTCCGACAGAGAGCAGAGGCTGAGGTGAGGCACGGAGGAGCTCATTAAAGCAGCTGAGCATAGAG